>NC_035438.2:56523628-56711969 GCF_002127325.2 Helianthus annuus
ACCCTTTTTTCGATTGATCTGGAGCCCCATAACGCATGTCAAGGCTCTGCCCGACTAAGTTCGTTGGGGTTCTGTCTCGTGACGTAGGGATAAAGTTGAACTGGGTTATTATATTTAAGGCAAGTGCAAATATATAAATATATATATATATATATATATTTATTAAATAGCTCAGGAGTTATACCCAAGATTATACCAGGAGGCTTTCTAGTTGAACCCCAAAACTCGGGGGGGGGGGTATTCCCTAATTGATATTATCAACACAGTTCGCTGTAGAAATTGAATTTTATCGAACCGTCGACTCACCCAGGCTACAAACAGACGTGGCTACCCTATGCTAGAAGGGGTCCCCTCGCGCCACGCGAGGGAGACGTTTTTTCAGTATAAATAGAGGGGTGTGGCACTTGAAGTTTGGCGTTGGTTCGACGTAAAAACTCGTTTCCTACATTGAGATATCATCTGTTTACTTCAAAACACACACAACACGAAATTCTGCCACGATAACAGGGTAATAACGCGATCACTGCTACGATTTAATGTCCGATCGATAAAAACCAATCCGATGGATGTTTAAGTGCTGCCCGTATTCGGGCTATATTTTGTCATTCGTCGTGAAGGTTTTGATCTCGTGAGTTGTCGTAAAAGTTGTATTAAGTTACTGACCTAGTTTTCGTGTGCATTGTTATTTGAATTAGGTTAACCAGGTTAAAATCGGTAGGCTAAACGCTGCCCGTCTAAATCTGCAATGTGAGTCCATTCTCTTTTCTCACAGTTTGTGAGTCATTCTCTTTTTATCAAATTGTTTCCAAAACCCTATTTATTTCAAAGTTATAATTACAGGGATTAAGTCTTTGTAATCTTCAATTACTGCCGGTATGTGGGGTTTTGTATACATTACTTGATACCCGTCACCATTGGACAACGGGTTAGCCAATGGGTGATCTGACCATAGTCACAGAAACGAGTCGAGTGACAAATACCAATTTGGGGTAATTGGTTGATATGTAAACATTGTAATCGCTCTTAATACTGTGAATTATAACAAATATGTTTTTGTACAAAAATGAAAGAACTCACCAGTATTTCCTGCTGACCAAATGTTTTTAAAACGTGTTTCAGGTGATTACGGTAGATTGGAATAAGAGTTGTGACACGACACCAAACGGCTTAAAGAAGTGGCTTATTTTATCAAATGAATTAAATGTTATTTTTATATATTCGGGTTTATCCCATATTAAAGCTACCTTTGTAAACATGGGTTTTATCCCATCTATTTAATAAATAAAATCTGGTGTTTTCTAAACTCTGATATTTTCCTAACTCACGGTCCTGATGAACATTTCCGCTGCAATACTTTTCAAAATAACCACCGGTACCACTTGACTGCTCGCGGCTCCCGTTCAGGGTATGGTCGGGGGTCGTGACAGTATGTTATGCAAAAGAATCATAAACTAAACATAAAACAAGTATAATTTTGTTTATTTGTTGAGAAATAGTATCGAATTTGCGTAATTTGGCATATAGATCAATAGTTTGCAAGTTTGACGTTTTTAGCACAAGGTATGAATAAAGTGTCACATGAAGGATGTTTTTGAACGTATGAACATGTATAAGACGCATATAACACAAATGTAACGAAAATACGAATTTCATTATGATTCAAGTCTCGGATTTTACATAGGGTACAACGAAAGGACGATTACAAGAATGCAAAGTTTCCAAAAATAGAATTATAAGCAAGGGTTTCCAAATTTAGAAAGTATGAAATAGCAGGGCGTTACAGTCTCCCCTCCTTTAGAAAATTTCGTCCCACAATTTAGGAATAAGTAACAAAAAGATGCGGATACTTGGCCTTCATATCACTCTCGAGTTCCCAAGTAAATTCAGCGCCACGTTTTCCTTCCCATCGAACCTTAACGATAGGAATTTGACTGTGCCTCATTTTCTTGACACCTTGGTCCATGATTTCGATGGGTTTCTCCACAAAATGCAAAGTGTCGTTGATTTAGAGATCTTCGAGAGGAACTTGAAGTCCTTCTTCAGCGAGACACTTCTTGAGATTCGAGACGTGAAACGTTGGATGAACGTTGTTGAGTTCTTGAGGTAAATCGAGTCAATAAGCTACCTTGCCAATCCTCTCGAGTATCTTGAAAGGACCAACATAGCGAGGGGCAAGTTTTCCCTTTTTACCAAAGCGAACTACTCCTTTCCAAGGAGATACTTTGAGTAGTACATGATCACCAATGTTAAATTCCAACGGTTTGCGTCTCTTGTCAGCGTAGCTCTTTTGTCGACTTCTGGCATTGAGTAGATTGTCACGGATTTGAAGGATCTTATCCGTTGTCTCTTGTATGATCTCAGGACCAGTAAATTGTTTATCACCAATCTCATGCCAGCTTAAAGGAGATCGGCATTTACGACCATACAATGCCTCGAAAGGAGCCATTTGAATACTGGTGTGGTAGCTATTGTTGTACAAGAATTCGATCAAGGGTAAGTGCACATCCTAACTACCACCAAAGTTGATGACACAGGAACGGAGCATGTCCTCTAGGGTTTGGATAGTACGTTCAGTCTGTCCATCCGTTTGAGGATGACAGGCTGTACTAAGATTCAAATGAGAACCCATAGCGGACTGGAAAGTTTGCCAAAGACGCGAAGTGAAACGACCATCATGATCAGAAATGATGTCGAGAGGAATACCATGACGGCATATAATTTCGTCGGTGTAGAGTCGAGCAAGCCGTTCAACCTTGAAATCTTCACGAATAGGAAGAAAATGAGCAGATTTGGTCAAGCGATCGATGATTACCAAGATACTATCGTGACTAGAAGGAGTGCGAGGAAGTTTGGTTATGAAGTCCATAGCAATGCTATCCCATTTCCAAACGGGTATTTCAGGTTGTTCGAGTAGACCAGAAGGTCGTTGATGCTTGGCTTTGACTTTCGAACAGATAAGGCACTTAGAAACATATGTGGCAATGTCTCTCTTCATACCAGGCCACCAATAGGATATACATAGATTATGGTACATCTTGTCAGCACCAAGATGAATCGAGTATTTGGATTTGTGTGCCTCGTTCATGATGAGTTCACGAAGATTGTCGCGATCTGGCACCCAGATGCGATCACGAAAGCATTGAAGCCCATCAGACTTGGTCACAAGTTGGTCTTCAGTTGCACCATGTACTTCTACGAATAAGGTTCCTTTGTTGGCTGACGAATATTGAGCTTCACGAATGCAATTGTGAAGATCGCTAGAGATGTAAAAACAACAAATGCTACTAACATGAGTCTTACGACTAGGTGCATCGGCCACGATATTCGCTTTACCAGGGTGATAGCGAATCTCGCAGTGGTAGTCGTTAAGTAATTCCACCCAACGTCGCTGACGCATATTAAGTTCTTTTTGGTTAAAGATGTGTTGTAGGCTCTTATGGTCAGTGAAAACCACACACTTTGTACCATATAGGTAGTGTCGCCAGATCTTTAACGCAAAAACAACTGCGCCAAGCTCAAGGTCGTGGGTCGTATAGTTTTTCTCATGTATTTTGAGTTGACGAGAGGCGTAAGCGACGACTTTGTCTGTTGCATGAGAACACAACCAAGACCACGATTCGAGACATCGCAATACACCACGAAATCATCATTCCCATCGGGAAGAGCAAGAATAGGAGCGTTACAAAGCAAATTCTTGAGAGTTTGAAAAGATTTCTCTTGCTCAGGACCCCAAGCAAAAGGTTTCTCTTTTTGAGTCAACAAAGTGAGGGGAACGGCGATCTTTGAAAAGTTCGAGATGAATCGGCGGTAATAACCTGCCAATCCTAAGAAAGAACGGATTTCAGAAGGAGTTTTAGGAGCAGTCTAATTCTTCACTGCTTCGATTTTGGAAGGATCAACATGGATTCCTTTTTCACTAATAATGTGTCCAAGGAATTGGACTTCTTTGATCCAGAACTCGCATTTGGAAAACTTCGCGTAAAGGTGTTCGACACGTAAAAGCTCAAGTATGAGATGTAGATGACGTTCGTGATCGGCTTGAGATTTAGAATAAATGAGGATATCATCAATAAAGACGATTACGAAACGATCCAGATAAGTTTACAAACGTGATTCATGAGATACATGAACACAGCGGCCGCGTTGGTCAAACCAAAAGGCATAACCACGAACTCGTAGTGTCCATAGCGAGTGTGAAATGCAGTTTTGGGAATATCCTCTTCGAGAACACAAAGCTGGTGATAACCAGATCGAAGATCGATCTTGGAGAAGTAAGTAGCACCTTGGATTTGGTCAAAGAGATCATCAATGCGCGGAAGAGGATAACGATTCTTGATGGTGGGTTTGTTAAGCTCTCGATAGTCGATGCACATGCGAAACGAGCTATCCTTCTTTATTGACGAAGAGTATAGGAGCACCCCAAGGTGAGGTACTTGGACGAATGAAGCCCTTATCGAGGAGTTCTTGAAGTTGCGTAGATAACTCTTGCATCTCAGAAGGTGCAAGACGATAAAGAGCTTTCGCAACAGGAGTCGATCCAGGTACGAGGTCAATACGAAAGTCGACAGATCAAGGTGGAGGAGGACCATGTAAATCTTCAGGAAAGACATCAGGGAAGTTACGCACCACTGGAACATCACTTACGCTCTTTCCCTTGCCCTTTTCTTCCACAACGTGGGCTAAAAAGGCAAAGTACTGTTTGCGTAAATATTTGTTCGCTTGTGTGCAGGACATCAATTTCAGTCCCTTTGAAGGTCGGTCTCCATAAACGTGTAAAACATCACCAGATAGAAGAGGTAAACGAACGTATTTCTCGTGGCAAGCGATTTCAGCATGGTTCTTTCGAAGCCAATCCATGCCTATGATGACGTCGAAACTACCCAATTGCATGGGTATAAGATCGATGGTGAAAACGTGCTCGTTAAGATTGAGGAGACAATCGAGAAGAACGGAATTGACAAGGATAGATTTGCCATTGGCAACTTCGATAGAAAACGACTTAGGTAGCTTACAGCGTGTACAACTTAACAAAGATTCAAATTCTAAGGACACAAAGCTTTTGTCCGCACCAGTATCAAATAGTATTAAAGCATAAAGATGGTTAATTAGAAATATACCATTAACGACGTCATTGTCGTTGCGCGCCTGATTTGCGTTTAGGTTGAAAGCTCGTCCTCGAGGGGGTTGTTGTTGTTCCTTATTAAGTTGAGGACACTGAGGACGAAGGTGAGTTGTGTCACCACATTTGTAGCAGGCTCGTGCTAGTTTGGCGTTTTGTTGAGCGGCTTGAACTTGTTGAGCTTGCTGGGCTTGTGGGGGTTGTTCTTACAATAGGTGGTGTTATGGCCGAAATGATTGCAATTGGTACAGGGGCGACAATTGACATTGGTAGGGTGGTGAAAATTGCAAGTAGTACACTTGGGATGAATCCCAGTGTATGGCTTTCGTTCGTTTGTAGGCGTAGCAGGGTTGGATTGTAAGGCTTGAGGGTTTGGCAGAGTAACAATCGCATAATTCTGACTAGAAGCCTTCTGCTTCTTGTTCTGGTTCTTTTTGGTTGATGAGGTGGGTTCAACAGTGGCTTGGTGTACGTTCTTCGAGGAAGCCTTTTCAGAGTTCCTACGAAGGACGATGTTGCAGTTAAGGCGAGCGGCCAAGCGATAGGTTTCCTCTATGGTTGCTGGAAGAGCAGATTCCATAAGGTTCATGAAGGAGTCAGGGTAGCAGTGGATGTATTTGTTGATTTGCTTTTCTGGTATATCGACCTGGCTAGGACAAAGAATGCTAAGTTGCTTGAAATGGGTGGTTAAGCCATCGTTATCATCGCCGAGTTGTTTCAGGAACCAAAACTCATGCTCCATCTTCCTGAGCTCATGCTGAGGGCAGAATTCTTCCCTCGTGATCTTCTTTATTTCAGCCTATGGTAAAGCGTGGGTGGCATCTTCTCCTCTTATGCCTCGCTCAGAGGTCCACCAGTCTAGGGCCCTTGAGCGAAACACCCCAGTAGCGTTTTGGGTGCGTAAGTCGTCAGGACAACCACTCTGACGGAACACGATTTCCATGGCGTCAAACCATGTGAGCAATGTGGTGGCACCATCCTTGCCTGAAAATTCTAGGGGTTTACAAGCCATGAATTGCTTGAAGAGGAATGGTGATTTAGGTTGCTCGACCTTGGATTCGACAGAACCCTGCTCGATGGAGGGTTGAATCTTACTCACGATATCCGGAATAACTCGGGCCATTTGGTCGGCCATTTGTTTAGCGATTGGACCCACTAACTCTTGTTTGGAGATGGAGTTGGAGTTGTTGGAGTTCTTCTTTAAGCCCGACTTAGACTTCTTGGCTTTCTTGGAGGATCCAGAGTTTGGTGAAGACATATAGAGATTCAAAAGGAATGAATAGGTGAGACTTGATCATAATGTTTGTTTAAGAAAAATCGTTTTTCATGAAATGAATCACATAGCATAAAAGTGTTCAAATTGTTTCATATAAAAGGTTCAAATAGCATAATCATGGTTTCCACATAGCATAACATGAATTTCATATAGCATAACATGAATAATGAAAGCATCGTAAATTTAGTTTGTTCACGAGAGAGTATTATTGTTTTTTGATTGCGATAAACGTGCGAAATGTGTAACGGTTTTGAAATGAACGAAGGTTCAAGTATAAAATCACATATAAATTGAGATACATAAAAGAGAGGCTCATAAAACAATAGATTGTTTCGGGTAGAGAAACGTCGACTATTCCAAAGTGGGTCGAAAGTCCTTTCGAATTAGAGAAAACGTGCTTTGGCCTATAGGTAAGATACTCTCGTCGAGAAGCGATTAACGGTAACTTACGCTTCTAGTTACTACACGTCTCTAATCGATTGAAACAAAGACCCATTAGAATCGTAACAAGTGTATGGTCATAGATGATGTAACATATTCTTGATAAGTAACTACTAAGTTATCATCAAGGTCTAGTTACTTAGGTATATATATATATGGTTCATATGGATAATATAGGAGTATTATATAAATATTACAAAGTCCTATAGGTCAAGCATGAGGTAGAGGGATGAATCCCCCATTTAGGAACCTCTAGTGTATCATACAAATCATGCATGAGGTAGGAAGAACAAAGCTCCCATTTAGGTACCTCCATTGTTCACCACTACACTTGTTATGATAAACAACAAGGAGGGTCTTGAACTTACAAGTATTAATGAAATAATAACAACTAATCTATGGAAAACATCAAGTATTGAGTGGATTTCTATGAAGGATAGCCCAAACTAGTCCAACTATCACACATTCATCAAGCTTCAAGCTTGAACACTACTTGTGGGCAAAACCCTAACTAAAACAGAATGTTTATGAGGATTTAACCTCTGATTTAACATGTCTCAGCCTTGTTTTTAAGCCTAACTAACCATTCAATTGATTATGAGCATTAGGACATAGGTTTGAGATGAGATAAACTCAAGTTTAGCTAAGTTTAACAAAGTTTAAGTGAAAACAGAAAGTAACAGTCCACTTTGGAGCGTTTTTGGTGACATTCCAGAGCTTGGTTTTCCATGGAGAACCTGTGGAAATGTTCCTAAGGTTGTTCCAAGCAAGTGGGAAAAAGAATGGATGAAAAAGACTAAGTATTGAGTGAGTTATGCTCACTTGAAGAACTTGTGATGAATCTGTCCAAGTTCCGATTTCCAGCAGCTTTTGAGAGAGATTTGAGAATGTTTTGGACAAGTTGCAAAGTGGAAAATGCTTGGAGAACAATGGGTTCTTATAAGGAAGTGTTTAGGGTTGAAATTGGTGTGTATTAAATGCACAAAACAAGTTTAAAACTCAAAATAAACACAAAACAACGCCAAAATGCGATCTGATCAAGTTTCTGCAGGCAGGGCCGCTCTCGCGGACCGCGTAAAGCCGAGCCCAGGTGGCTCGCGGGCCGCCATTCGCCCCAAGGGGGGTAAAATTTGATTTTTGGTCCGTTTTGGTCCCTTAACTTTCATATATTGTTGTTTTAAGTTGTAATTAGGGTATTTTAGGTACAAGAAGCATATATAAGGGTATGTTATGCAAAAGAATCATAAACTAAACATAAAACAAGTATAATTTTGTTTATTTGTCGAGAAATAGTATCGAATTCGCATAATTTAGCATATAGATCAATAAATGGCTAGAAGTCTGCACCACCTCGCAATTCCATCCCAAACCTTTTGCGTGAACGGGCACGTGTAGAAAACGTCTTCGGCAGACTCCTGTTCATCTCAACACAAACTCACACAAAGCGGATGGCACTTGTACGCCTCTCCTTAGCAAAGACACCCGCGTTGATAGTCTATTCAAGTTTAACCTCCACACTAGAAAGTTAACCTTGAGCGAAATCCATCGATTCCACGAGTAGACGGTAGCTGCAGCCGTTTGGTTGTTTTCCACCAAGCACCTCCTCAACCCACTGACTGAAAATAACCCATTTGAGTCCAAAGACCTGCTCCATTTATCCCCTTCATCAGTCAGCGAGTCGTTGGACAGCAGCCTAGAAAGCTGCATAAAATCATTATGTTCAGCAACCGACTGGCAATTGAAAATCTTACACTAAAAACTGATAGATTTTCTTTGATTTAGTTCCTTCTTCGAACCAAACTCAGATCTTAATCATCAAACTGAAACTAATTCAGATCTGATTTCTATTCAAAATATTCTTTCAGCAGATTTAAACATACATGAAACAGATCTGATATCGATGTTCTGATTTTGGTCTTAAAGAAAAACTAAAACTTATCGAGACAATCAACTGAATTCACAATCACTGAATTTGAACAAAGTCGACACAAGGGACCCAAATTTGAACAAAGTCAAACACCAACTAAAGTAAACAATAAAACATCCATACTTATCTAACCCAATTTAACATTCAAACATATAAGAGAATCTCTTGTTAGAGAACTCTGCCAAGTCAACTTTACAAGGAAATCACTCAGTATAGCAAACATAAAAACTCAACTAAAAAATTTAACTACCCCTGACCCAATTAGAAAATCATCCCAGTTTGCCCACCAACGATCTGTGAACAAACCCCTTTTTACATGTGAAATTAACAATTAACTCCATCCCACGAAAAGTAGCTCTTGCATGTTTAAAGCTTCAAAACATCAAATAAAATCTTATGAACCACAAATTTAAATTTAAAAAGATAACAAGAACTAACTGAAAACACATATGTTCACCTGTAAATCTCTGTCATTAAATTTATATATATATACATATATATATATATATATATATATAGAGTAAGGTTAACATACAAAAAGCCTTATCATACATCACGTAGGAGACAATGGTAACCGTTGGATCAGGGGTATAATCACGCATGGGACCACATAATCATGCATGGGACCACATAATCACGCATGGGACCACATAATCACGCATGGGACTATAATCACGCACGTTCTATGATAATAACGCACGTTATATTTTTTGTCATGTATGTTAATGTAGGTTAAGCCTTGAAGTACATTATACTTTCTCTCTCTCTCTCTCTCTATATATATATATATATATATATATATATATATATATATAGGGAGGTTCATTTGAGAAGAATGTTCTTGAAAGAAGAAAAAATGAATTAATCTAGACCATATATTTTTTTGATCAATGGTTATAAATCAAGATATCATTTTTGTCCACTTTTAATTAATGCTTTAATTACTAAGGGTAGTATAGACATTTTGATGTAGAAAATTAATAAATATTTTAAAGAGTTACTCAAATCTTATTAATGCAACCATAAATTACTCCTTCACCATCATTAATGTATTGGCTCCTACACAAATTTTATTAGAAGTGACAAAATTATTTAAAAATCTTGTGTCCTACACATATTTTATAATGAGTCGCAAAATTATTTAAAATTGTTTGTGTCCTACACATTCTGTATCTTACACCAAAATATTGTTTTAATGGTGTAGGAAACGTCGAAAATGTAAGATCATGTGCATGATTGTTTTTATCGTGTAAGGTGCACAACTATTTTATAAGATAGGCTCATTAAGTGATTAGTATTCATTCATTTGAATAGCAAAAATAAATAATAGCCTTATTAAATGATTTGTTCAAATTACCTTTGTATCCTTTATTCTTTTTATTCTAAATTTTTAATTCTTCTCATTTGAACTCTCCACTATATATAAATATAAATATATATATATATATATATATATATATAAACAATAAATTTATAAAAATCATGTTAATAAAACAATAAGCAAGCCAAGACCAGGCCAAGCTTGAGCTGAAAAACTCATCACGAGGCCAGGCTCAGGTCCTTTTAAGTTTGAGCTCGAGCTTTAAAATAGACCTGGCAAACGGGTCGGGTCGGGTCATGGGTCAAAACGGGTTTGGGTTGAAACGGGTTCGGGTCAAAACGGGTTCAGGTTAGAACGGGTTTCGGGTCGGGTCGGGTTGGTTAAGAAAATATATATATTTTTTTTTTGTGATTGTACATCAAGGGGCAATTTTGTCGGGTTAAAACGGGTCCGGGTTGGTAACCTTCGAATATGTACCTATTTTGTCCAAAATACAACATTTTAAATTCATACTTACTTCAGTGTATTGTACATTATTAAGGTACTATAATACTTACTTATTAATTCCAATTCCTTTTAGCACCACACATGGTTAAATACTGAGTGTAACACCCCGTGTTTTCGAATGTCAAAGTCAAAGTCCAAGTCAACTTTGACTTCTTTGACTGTTAAGGTTTCTTTTTACCTTTTTCTATTATGTGGAGTAAGTGTTGTCTAATGAAATGATCGAATGTTCAATCAATACGACCGATTTACGACTGTGAATAGTAGGAAGTAACAATGCGATAAAGTTAATCAATCAATAACCAAGCTAATTGATTCATCAATCGAACTCGAGACACGAATTATGCGAACCCTGGTGTTATTATACGTGTGTGTGTGCCTTATGTGTTACTTGTGCATGTTTACTTATATGTTTGGTGTGGTATTCAAGCGAATCAATCAAAAATCGAATCGAAACTCGAAAAGCAATCGAACTTAATCGAAACCGACACCAAAACGTGACTTATAGAAGATTGTATGTTAGATATAGTAGTTGGGACTGAAAGTAATTTGACTAGGAACCCTATCGTATTCGTATCATCGTCCATCGAAATCGAAACATCGAAAAACGTCGCGAAATACTCAAAGTGGATCGCGGATCGAACAGGAGGCATCCTGATCGAACAGGCCAGCCGATCGGCTAGCATCTTCCTAGCCGATCGAGCAGCCCATTCGATTGGAGCTCCTGGCCGATCGGCTGCCACTTTCCTCTTTTGGAGCCTATAAATAGGGTTGTCATTGTCACACTTTCCATTTTTGGAAAGCTCTGACCGAACCAGCCTTCTTCTTCACCTTTTCTCAGATTTCTCTCAACTCCGTTAAGTTTTCACTCTAATTCTTGTACGTTTTTGATCACCACATGATTCTACACTTTTCTATCTTTCAAAACTCGATTTCTAACCATGAAATCACCAAGATTTAAGTGTTCTTGAGTGATGTCATCATGGTGTTCTTGAGGAACACCAAACTTTGGCCTCATTCAACCATGAATAGCTTAGATCTGACTGATTACCACATAAACAAACTAAGATTCTTACAAATGTTAACATTTTTATGAATAATTTCCAACTTTCTTCAACCTTTTACACTCAAAACCTTAAAACCGATAGAAACGGAGCTTGAACCGGCTAACTAATCATTCTAACAGTTAAGAGGTTCAAGATTCGGGTTCTATATACAAGTTTCATCGACGATGGGTTAAACTCTAAACCGACGTTCCGAACCGTTCACCGGCCGGACTTGGGTGATTCCTGTCTGAGCCGAAGAAACGAGTAGGAACGGAGGATATCATAGTTCAACTTGTTATCAAACTACCTCGATATGGCAACAAGTAATCGAATAGCCAAGTGTTAGACGAAAAGCCGACCAGGTCAGAGATGCTGGCCGAACGGCTAGGCTGTTCAAACAGCCCAGCCGATCGGACATGCCAGCCGATCGACCGGGCCAGCCGATCGGCTAGCACATGGTTCCACACTTTTCAAATTTTATGAAGTATGCTATTGACGAAGTGATGTTCGATCGAATACGCTACTCGATTGGTAAACATTACTGTTCGGATCATGAGATACTATGCTTCAACACTTAATCGTTTTACAAGCCGTTCGTAGTAGGGAATGCCAGCCGATTGAACAGTCCATTCGATCGAGCGACATCCTGTTGAGAACCACTTCAAAAGTTCCCAGCCGATCGGTTAAGCCGGGCGATCGAACGGACCGTTCGATCGATCGACCTGAAAGGTAAGAACACTTCAGTGTTCTCATATACTACAACGAAAACTTCAAAAGTTCAAATCCTCAAACACAAACACACCAGAGGAAGAAACAATCCACTCGAATGGCCCAGCCGATCGAGCCTACCGGCCGATCGAACAGGACTGTCCAAACAGACATACCAGCCGACCGAACAGCCCGTTCGATCGAACCTGCCGTTCGATCGACCAGCCCATTCGATCCATTCAGACTTGTCTTATTTTCCACGTTACTCATTGTTGTGCTATCGAACTATTCAGGCAAACCTTACTCTCAGCGCTCCCTTCAATCCATAATCAATCACTGTGAGTATACTCGATCCCTTTTTGCTTTTAGCACTTTTGGGTGTTACATACGTTGCTATATCAAAACATAAACGATCACACTACTCAAACTATTTGAACGCTAACCAATATGCATGTATTACGTGACTTAATGAATGCTTGTTGATTGTGTTTACACGTGGAATGCTGTCTACCTGCCTTAACGACGTAGTACTATAGTTTGGACTCAGCACCCGTTCACACGGGGGTTGTTAAGGACAATTACTTGCATGGATTACGGTGGTAATCATGTATTGCGAACCGTCTGGGACGGTCAACCCGCAGTCATTGGTATCGATAGGTCCATGTCGATAATTAACATGCTTCATTTTCCTCTGTGTACGTGTTGGTTATGCGTAAACTATTCGAACTCTATATGCTATTATCAAACTTGTATGCTCACCTTTACATTTTATGTATTGACTTTATTTTAACGTATGTGACAGGTAATTAGGATGCTTATTTGCTAGGAAAGCGAGGCTAGAATAAGTTTCTAGAAGCCCCCAACAAATAGTTGTCTGCCGAGAACAAGCGTCTGGGGCATAGTTGTCTGTAGATCTTGTCCTCTGGCATTACAGCCAGAAAGTCAACAGAATAGGGGTCTAGAAGCAGATAAACAATTGCTGTAATAATATTTGAATCTGAGTTGTCGGAACGGAATTTCTTGTTTGGATGATTATCTGTAATGACATGTTTGTTTATTCGGGATACGGTATGGGACGTATCTTTAACTGGATTATATAAATAGTTGTTATGGAAACTTCTGAACAATCTGTTTCGCTCAGTGCCGCGCCCCGATGATTCTGCCATCGGTTGGGGTGTGACAGATTGTTATCAGAGCCATAACTATAGGGAATTAGGTTAGACACGACCTAGTCCGGGTCGCTGTCTTAGAGACCTAGACTATAGTTAGGAACCATCAGACCAAGTTTATATGCCTTATTCTGCAATTCTTCACTATCACTGCACTCGAATTTTCAATTAAAGTCAGGCGATTCAGTCAGGAATAGGTGTGAAAACCGCAAACTCCCGACTAAATTGACTGGCTTATGGGGATCTTACTCCTTCATCTCGACATTTTCAATAAACGAGGAGAGTTATACCAAATCAGGTGTGAAACCCCCATTTTGACGAATTTCTCCTTAAACTCTCTTAAAACAAGGAAGAGATTGCTAAGCCAAGGGGTGAAACCCTAACCTTGGCAGTTTGTTCCGAATATTATTCCATCTCACCAAGGCATTCGACGGACTCCAACGACCTGAACTCACAAGTATGACCTAGGGAACGCGTGTGGAATGCCCAAGAATCGAGGCAGAAACACGACATCTAGAGTCGAAAATGATGACAAGTCTACTGTGAATAGTCGAGTTGCCTTGGGTAGTCGATGTCTAGTAGCCGCAGACAATCCATCTCTCGATCTTATGTGTTTCGATTCTGAGAACCGCAACCGTGTATTCTGATGACTCGTTGATTTTTATGTGTTTACGTGTGCTTTCTCTGTTTTTGTGTTTATATTTATATTTTGGGTTGTTATTCGATTTTGCTATCATTTCAGTCGACACACACGACTCGCATTTGCTGTTCTATCTCAATTCGATCTCCAGTTGCTGCAATCCAGACAATATCATACTATGTTATGCTATACGACTAAGTTAGGCTAATACGATGCTATCCGACATGCTATTCGAACGACACGCGAGCTTTGAAGGATAGGTTTCTGTTTTCTGACTGCATCTGTGATTAAATGCCTAGGTACTTATGTGCTTCTGTGTTTTGTGCTCTACGTGCTTATGTGCTTCTGTGACCTATGTGCTCTGTGTGCTTCTGTGCTCCATGATTAGGTATATCTGTGAATCTGTGTTTATATGTTACGTGATTCGACGTGATTCTAAGCTTTAGATAGTAGTAGACGTGTGAGGTGAGATTCAATTTTGTGGTGTTGAGTCTCGTGACGATGTCTAATGCAGACCATGTCGTCGTCTGGATCCCGACACCGTCTGACTCGCCAAGAAAAGAGAGACAGGCGTCTCGCTGCTATCATCTCCAAGCAAGTGGCGAAAGCCGTAAGTGAGGTGTATGAAAATGCCAGCAAAATGTCTGAAGAATCCCGAGCTGAAAACCCTAAGGATTCAAGCAAGGCTGCTTTCAGCTTCAAGCAGTTCAAAGCATGCGGACCAAAAGAGTTCACCGGTGAGGATGGTCCTACTGCCATGTTTCATTGGTTCGACTCGGTCGAAGTCACCCTGCGACAAAGCGGATGCCCCGAAAATCTCCGTACTCTCAATGCTACTGGCGTCTTCCAGTCCCGTGCTCTAGACTGGTGGACTGTTGAACGAAACAAGCGTGGGAATGATGCAGCTTACGAGCTGACATGGGAGGAACTGAAGGCAATTATGATCGATGAATTCTGCCCTCCTCATGAACGCCAAAAGCTGGAGGATGAATTTTGGGTCATCAAGCAGAAAGACGGAGACAACGCTGCTCTCACTGCTCGCTTCAAGCAGCTCAGTATCATCTGTCCCGATCAAGTCAAGACTCAAGAAATGACCATCAAGAAGTATATCCGAGCTCTGCCAGACTGTGTAGCAGATTTTGTTCACGCCTCCAAGCCAGCAACGATCGAAGAAACCTACCTGCTAGCCGCTGAGATTAACGACAAGCGGGTAAAGGCCGGTTTCTGGGATAAGCAAACCATGTCTCTGCATCAAGCCACCGCAACACCCATCGACTCATCTGCTCAATCCTCCAAGTCATCAAGAAGAAAGAAGAAGCACAACAACAACAGCTCTAGCAACAAGAACTGTGCTGTGACAACTACTGCTGCTCCTCTACAAGTTGTACCAGCTCAACAGCAGCAACAACACCGCTCAGCTCCAGTGATCAATGCACCGCCAGCAAAGCGTGCATACACAGGCCCTCACCCACTCTGCCCAACATTCTCATATCATCACCCAGTGGGTCTGGCTTGTCGTTTCTGCGCTCACTGCAACCTTTACGGTCATTTCACTGCGAACTGGCGCTATGGTCCCCGTCAAGCCCCGGTTCAAGCCACTGTCAACCAAGCTCTACTTCCCGCCCCTCAAGGTCAACAAGCAGCTCAAGCACCTGCAGCCAACGCTCGAGTCTGCTTTGCATGTGGTGACCCTAACCCCTTTTCAAACAGGTGCCCGAACAGGGTGGTTAAGCAAGAGCCCCAGCAGCAACAACCACAACAGCAGCCTCAGCAACAGCATCAAGCAGCCCATGCCCGAACCTTCAACATCAATGCCCGTCAGGCTCAGGCGGATAACAACGTGGTTAATGGTACGTTCCTTGTGAATGGTATTTATGCATCATGTTTGTTTGATACTGGAGCCGATAACTGTTTTGTGTCGTTTGAATTCGAGAAGCTCCTTAGTCGTAAGCGCTCTTATCTATCCTCGTCATTCGAAGTCGAAGTCGCTACGGGAAGAACTATTGCCGTTAATTCAGTACTCCGTGATTGTACTCTCGAACTCAACAATCACATCTTCCCAATCGACCTTATTCCAATGCAACTCGGAAGCTTTGACGTCATAATAGGCATGGACTTTCTTCGCGAAAACCATGCTGAAGTTGTATGCTTTGAAAAGATGATTCGATTCTCGCTCGCGAATGGTGATCTATTGTGTGTGTATGGTGAAACAGCGTCGAAAGGTCTCAAGCTCATGTCTTGCATTCAAGCCAGCAAGTATCTCCGCAAGGAATACCGAGCCTTCTTGGCCAACATTGTAGTAGCGGAGAAGGAAAAGAAAAAGAAAGTTGAAGTCAAAGACGTTCCAGTGGTTCATGAATTTCCTCAGGTGTTCCCTGACGATCTTCCCGGACTACCACCAAGTCGTGATATCGACTTCCGCATTGACCTCATACCTGGAGCTAACCTCGTTGCCAAAGCCCCTTATCGACTCGCTCCATCCGAAATGTGGGAACTCTCGAACCAACTCCAGGAATTACTCGCTTTATTCGCCCAAGCACCTCTCCTTGGGGCGCGCCAGTCCTCTTCGTCAAAAAGAAGGATGGATCGTTCCGGATGTGCATCGATTATCGGGAATTGAATAAGCTAACCATCAAGAACCGATACCCCTTGCCTCAAATTGACGATTTGTTTGATCAGCTACAAGGTGCATAAGATCGATCTACGCTCAGGCTACCATCAATTGCGGATTCAAGAGGAAGACATTCCTAAAACTGCTTTTCGAACCCGTTATGGCCATTACAAATTTGTTGTTATGCCCTTTGGTCTAACCAACGCACCCGCGGTTTTTATGGACCTGATGAATCGCGTGTGTAAGCCTTATCTTGACCGTTTCATCATCGTGTTCATCGACGATGTCTTGATTTATTCCAAAATGAAAGCCGAACACGCGCAACATCTACGTTTGGTTCTCGAGTTACTCCAGGGGAACCAACTCTATGCCAAGTTCTCCAAGTGCGAATTCTGGTTGGAGGAGGTTCAGTTTCTGGGTCACATTGTGAATAGCCAGGGTATCCATGTCGATCCCGCGAAGATTGAAGCCGTCAAAAGCTGGATTACGCCTAAGAACCCGTCTGAAGTTCGTTCTTTTCTCGGACTCGCGGGCTATTATCGACGATTCATTGAAGGATTCTCCAAGATCGCTGTGCCACTTACCGCTCTTACGCATAAGGACAAGCCTTTTGTGTGGGGAAACGCACAAGAGACTGCCTTTCAAACCCTCAAGCATATGCTGTGCAACGCTCCGATTTTTACGCTGCCCGACGGAAGCGACAACTTCATTGTCTACTGCGATGCTTCTAACCTTGGTCCCGGCTGTGTCCTCATGCAGCGAGACAAGGTTATAGCCTACGCATCTCGTCAGCTCAAGATCCACGAGAAGAACTATACAACCCATGACCTCGAGCTAGGCGCGGTTGTCTTTGCTTTAAAGATTTGGCGACACTACCTGTATGGCACTAGGTGTACGATCTACACTGATCACAGGAGTTTACAACACATCTTTAATCAGAGAGAGCTTAATACGCGTCAACGCCGATGGGTAGAACTTCTCAACGATTACGACTGTGAGATTCGTTATCACCCAGGCAAGGCGAATGTGGTTGCCGACGCGCTCAGCAGAAAGAGTTACGTGCTCAGTATCCGAAACATCCAAGCCCAGCACGACCTCGGAACCCTTATTCATGAAGCTCAACATGCTTGCTTTAACGAGCGTACATTGAAGAAAGAAAGGATCTATCACGATGGAGCTCAGTTGGTAAGCAAATCCGATGGGATATTCTATTATCTGGATCGAATTTGGATCCCTAAGCGGACCGAATTGCGAAAGATTATCATGAACGAAGCCCACAAATCCCGATACTCCATTCATCCCGGCACTGATAAGATGTACCAGGACCTTCGCTATAAGTACTGGTGGCCGGGCATGAAACGAGATATCGCCCTGTACGTTGGAAGTTGCTTAACTTGTGCAAGAGTCAAGGCTGAACATCAAAGACCTTCTGGCTTACTCGAACAACCGCCGATACCCATATGGAAGTAGGAGAGTATAGCTATGGATTTTATAACAAAACTCCCGCCCACGCCATCAGGTCATGACAGTATTTGGGTTATAGTCGATCGTCTAACGAAATCAGCCCACTTTTTGCCTATACGAGAAGACTACAAGGTGGAGCGACTAGCCCAAATCTACGCCGACGAGATCATTCGAAATCATGGTACGCCTTGTGACAACTCGAGTTTCCAAGATTCCAATTTAACATTTATTGCACGTTCACTGTTTGTTTAATTGTTTACTTGCACAATTAGTTTGCTGTGAAACTGTAACGTTTTAATTTAATAAAGTATATTGTGTTTGAGCATGGTTATGTGTTGCTTATGAATGTTTTGACAAATACTAAATTGTGGTGGTGAAACTGTAAATTTCATATCTTGTGCATGCAATATGTGATAGATAATTCTTTAGGGTGCTTAGTGCTAATAGTGAAACTAAAATCATACTTAACCCTAATCCCTTTCACTAATCATCACCAAAGAAACTAAGCACGTACTTCCACATTCTCTGATCATCTCCTACAATCATTTGCTTCATCTTTGGCACAAGTCTTTTGCATCAATCTTGGTCTTTCAATTCACCTAGAATCAATCCAAGGTAATCGTTTAATCATTGCTTGTTGTTAATTGTTAATTGTGTGATTCATGAAAAAAAACCCTAGTTCTACATGTAGTGTTTCTGTGGTTATGGATTCTGATTATTGAGAGACGAATATGATTAGTTGTATGCTCGATAAGATTGTTCTTGTAATGATTGTTGTTGTTAATCATCGTTTGATCGATTATGATTCTGCAGGCTATATGAATGAAATTAGGGTTTTCACATTCGTATGCGTAACTGTTACATTGTGATGAACGTTTGCATGATTGATGCTAAATCTTGATTACACTTTGTCCGAGTATTTAAGATTGAATGTATCCGAGCTTTAGATGGGGGATGATGTCCGACCTTTAAAATATGTAATCATGTCCGACTTTTATATCATGAACATATAGTCCGACTTTTTGTACTACAACACATAGTCCGACCTTTGTAATTTTGTCATGGTCCGAGTTTTGTGATAACATAAGGTCCGACTTTCATAATGAGCAAGGATCCGACTTTTGTATGATATTAATGGTCCGACTTTTACAAATATGTTACATGGTCCGAGTTTAAAGCATGAAGCCTTGTCCGATCTTTAAACACTTGAAGGGGGTCCGAACTTTGTGAGCCTAAACCCCTTGTCCGACTTTTCTTTAATCAAAGGGATCCGACCTTTGATTAGTGTGGTGTGTCCGAGTTTTTAAGGTATCAAGCCCCCCCCCCCCCCCCCTTGTCCGAACTTTAAGTAGGGAAGCCCCCCCCCCCTTTTGTTTGTCCGAGTTTTGAATGCACATATAAGGATCTGACTATTGTTTAAATACAAGGATCCGACCTTTTAATGATTAATGATATGAGGGATGTCCGAATTTTAATAACCTATGACCTATGTCCTAGTTTTATACATATCATATAGTCCGACCATTGAATCTTAAACATGATCCTCTGTTATCTTATGCATGTAATCCTGCTAAGTATGTAACTTAGTTAAACATGTAAACCATTGATGAATTGCTAAGTTGTTAACCCTAATTGTTTGTTAACATTGTTAGTTAACTAGTACTGTTAAGATATTATTCCCGTTACGTATGTTAACCCTGTCAAGTAGATTATGAATAACCCTGATAGTGCGAACTGTAAATGACACTTACATGCAACATGAATGGCACGATTTTGTTTATCTGTTTACGTGATACGTGATAATTGCTTAAGTACATGTTATGACATAGATTGCATGTGAATCCTTACGAACATAAACTGATCTGGTATACGGGTATACTATAGGATTCGACTGATTGATTGATTGTTTACGAGCTCATAGATTAGCATACCGAGCAAACCAAGGTGAGTTCACACTCTTACTAAGGCATGGGATTCCCAGGGCTTGGGAATGGGATTGAAGGAATAAGGTTGAATAGATTCGTACTGATACTGTTACTAGACTACCACACCATCGTCCTCGGTTGTGCAGGACACATACGTAAAACCTACGTATACTTATGCTACTCACTGTCCTCAGGTTGCGAAGGACACTCACGTAAAACCTACGTGAACTTATACTCACTACTGCCTCGGTTGTGTCAGGCACTTACGTAAAACCTACGTAAACCCCCGCGTACCCCTATCCTCGGTTGTGAAGGATACTTACGTAAGACCTACGTAAACTTGTACGTATTACTGTTCTCGGGATATGTAGAACACTTATGGTTACGAATAGTCTAACGGTTATACAACATGGGAAGCCCCCACCAATAGAACGTACTATCGGCCCAGTAGAGCCACATGTTACAAACGAACTTACTATTACGCATTTACTTTCTGTGAACTCGCTCAACTAGTTGTTGATCCTCTGTTACATGCTTTGCAGGTCGTTAGGTACATGGAGCTTGCACAGGGAGGAGTTGGTCGTTGTGGACTTGGATCGTGATTGTTGGTTAAACACTTTATGACATTTCATACTTAATTATGTTGGATTTTATTTATACGCTTCCGCTAAACAGTGATAACATACTTATGTTTTGGAACGTCTTTCATATTGGTGGTTGAATGGCATTTGCTTTTACTTATTAATTACATGTTCAATATGATTGGTGGCTTGATCCTGGTCAGTCACGCTCCCAAGCGGTGATACTCCGCAGGTGGACTTTGGGGGTGTGACAGATTGGTATCAGAGCCATTGGTTATAGAGAACTTGGTTTTAATATGGGAAAACGTTTTTATTAAAACCAGACTATAACCAAAACAGTGCTCTCAACGATCCACAACGACGCTTCGCTCCACGTGCAAGACTCAACATCCTAGGTAATAAGGTTTATGTTTATTGCCTACGTGCTAGAATTGCATAGAACTTTGCTCGTAGTATGTTTAGATTACATTGCTCACTACTTGTTATTGCTTGAGAACATTTGTGTGCTTACACTCTTCTGTCATCGCACTATTCGCGAACCTTTCTCACTTATGTTGCCTTTGATGTGAAGATCAATGGCCGGACGTATTAACTTGACACAAGCCCAGTTGACGGCTCTTATCAATGAACAAGTTGCTGCGGCACTTGCAGCTGCAAAGGCAGGAGGTATACCCTGCAGTCGTAACTCATCCTAGGATCTTTAGATCCTACGTTCCTAAACAACTCTTATGTTTAACCTTATTCTGTTCTTACACGTTAGGTCAACCCGTTCAGCAACCTGTGTGTACCTTCAAGAACTTCATGGACTGTCGTCCAAGCTCATTCAGTGGCACGGAGGGGGCGGTTGGACTCCTCCACTGGTTTGAAAAGCTCGAGTCTGTGTTCGAGATGTGTGAATGCCCTGAGGCTCGCAGGGTGAAATATGCCACTGGTACTTTAGAGGGAATTACGCTAACTTGGTGGAACGCGCAAGTGCAGATCTTAGGGTTGGCAGCTGCTAACGCCACCCCTTGGAATGATTTCAAGGAACTGATCAAAAGGGAATACTGCACATAGGAAGACATTCACAAGTTGGAAGATGAGTTGTACCATCTGAAAATGACTGGGTCAGAGATCGAGGCTTATACCAAAAGGTCAAACGAACTGGCCGTGCTATGTCCAACTATGGTGGACCCTCCAATCAAGCGCATTGAGTTGTATCTCAAAGGTTTGGCGCCAGAAATTCATAGCCATGTAACATCGGCTAATCTTGACAACATTCAGGCTATTCAACGCCTTGCGCATCGCCTCACAGATCAGGCAGTGGATCAGAACAGGCTGTCTAAACGTATCAGCGCTACTGCTACCGTTACCACTTCTGCTACACTTGCTACTCCCAGTGACAACAAGAGAAAATGGGATGGGGATTCCAGCAAGGGATCAGCTTCAGTTCAGTCACAGGTTCAGCAACGAAAGACTGACAGTTATCAGAGTCCCAATCAGCACTCCTCAGGCAGCCACAGGCAGGGTGGATATCGAGGGAACCTCCCAAAGTGTAACAACTGCAACAGACACCACAGTGGCCAGTGTAACAAGGGTCGCTGTCAAAGATGCCTCAAGATGGGTCATGAGGCCAAGGATTGTAGAAGCCCTCGGCCTGCGAATCAGAATCAGTAGCAGCCACCAGCACAGCAGAATCAACAACAGGGCAACAGGGGATGTTTTCATTGTGGTGCAGAAGGTCACTTCAAAAGGCACTGCCCTCAGCTAAACAGGAACCAGAACAACAACAACAACAATAACAACAATCAGGGAAATGGCAACAACAACAACAACGGTGGGAACAACAACGGCAACGAAGCAAGGGGTCGTGCATTTGTGTTGGGGCAGGGTGATGCCAGGAATGATCCCAACGTAGTCATGGGTAAGTTTCTTCTTGACGACTTTTATGTTACTGTATTGTTTGATTCGTGCGCGGATACAAGTTATGTGTCTTTGAAAGTTAGCCAAATGTTAAAACGTGCACCAACTCCCCTAAACACCAAACATGTCGTAGAGTTAGCTAATGGTAAAAGTCTAGAAGCAACACAAATAGTTCAGGGTTGTAATCTTATCCTCGCTGGTCAGACTTTCTCCATCGATCTCATTCCTATAGTTCTGGGTAGTTTCGACGTCGTCATCGGCATGGATTGGTTGTCCAAGCAGCAAGCAGAGATTCTATGTAAGGAGAAGATCATTCGTACTCCTCGTTCGGGTAAAGAACCTCTCGAAGTTCAAGGCGGCAAGAGTGGTGCTGTGGTTGGCATCATCTCTTTCCTGAAGGCTCAGAAATGTTTACGAAAGGGTCATACGGCTATCTTGGCACTAGTTACTGATGCATCGACGAAAGAGAAAAGGATAGAGGATATTCCAGTTGTACGTGATTTTCCTCAAGTGTTTCCTGAAGATTTACCTGGTCTACCGCCTCATCGCTAGGTCGAGTTTCAAGTCGAGCTAGCTCCAGGAGCAGCACCTATAGCTCGCGCACCGTATCGTTTGGCTCCAACAGAACTGGAAGAACTGTCTAAGCAACTACAAGAGCTCTTGGATAAGGGCTTCATTCGTCCAAGCTCTTCGCCTTGGGGAGCTCCAGTACTATTCGTGAAAAAGAAGGATAGCACTTTCAGGATGTGTATAGACTACCGCGAACTGAACAAGGTCACAGTGAAAAACCGTTATCCTCTTCCACGCATTGACGATTTATTCGACCAGTTGCAAGGGTCGAGTTACTATTCCAAGATTGATCTAAGGTCAGGGTATCATCAGCTGAGAGTCCGGGATGAGGACGTCTCCAAGACAGCATTCAGAACTCGCTACGGTCACTACGAGTTTCTAGTCATGCCAATTGGGCTTACGAACGCGCCTGCAGTTTTCATGGATCTTATGAACAGGGTGTGCAAACCCTATCTTGACAAGTTCGTCATTGTCTTCATCGACGAGATTCTGATCTACTCCAAGAGTCAGGAGGAACACGAGCAGCACTTACGTCTTATCTTGGAACTTCTTCGAAAGGAACAGTTGTACGCCAAGTTTTCAAAATACGACTTCTGGCTTCGTGAAGTCCACTTCTTAGGCCACGTGGTGAACAGGGATGGGATTCATGTTGATCCATCCAAGGTAGATTCGATCAGGAACTGGCCTGCACCGCGTACACCAACGGAAATACGCCAATTCTTGGGTTTGGCGGGGTACTACAGACGATTCATCAAAGACTTTTCCAAGATCGCACAGCCACTTACTATGTTGACGCAGAAATGTTACCTATCGTTGGGGTAATACACAAAAAACGGCTTTTCAGTATCTGAAGGATAGACTATGCAGCGCACCTATTCTCTCATTGCCAGAGGGCACGGATGATTTTGTGGTCTATTGTGACGCATCGATACAGGGGCTTGGTTGTGTATTGATGCAGCGTGATAAAGTTATTGCCTACGTTTCGCGGCAACTCAAAGTTCATGAACGGAATTATACGACGCACGGTTTAGAGCTGGGAGCTGTTGTTTTCGCGCTAAAGATATGGCGACACTACTTGTACGGTACCAAGTGCACTATTTACACCGATCACAGGAGTCTCGAACATATCTTCAAGCAGAAGGAATTGAATATGCGTCAACGACGATGGGTCGAGCTACTTAATGATTACGAATGCGCCATCAAGTACCATCCAGGCAAAGCCAATGTTGTGGCTGACGCTCTCAGTCGAAAAAACACCTTACCTAGGCGTGTACGAGCTTTGCAGCTCACTATTCAGTCTGAACTTCCTGCACAAATACGAGATGCTCAGGTGGAAGCATTGAAACCAGAAAACGTCAGGGCTGAAGCCTTACGCGGCTCAAGGCAACGATTAGAACAGAAGGAAGACAGCGCCTACTATGTAACTGGGCGTATTTGGGTACCACTATACGGCGGTTTACGAGAACTTGTGATGGATGAAGCTCATAAGTCTCGCTACTCGGTACATCCAGGTTCGGATAAAATGTACCACGATCTCAGAACTACTTACTGGTGGCCTAGCATGAAAGCCCTCATCGCAACGTACGTCGGCAAATGTTTGACTTGTGCGAGAGTCAAGACAGAGTACGAGAAACCCTCAGGCCTACTGCAACAACCTAGAATACCACAGTGGAAATGGGAGGAAATTTCCATGGATTTTGTTACTGGCCTGCCTAGATCTCAGCGTGGGAATGATACTATATGGGTGATCGTGGATCGACTCACCAAGTCTGCACACTTCCTGGCTATTAAGTAAACGGATAAGTTCTCCACCCTCGCAGACGTTTATCTTAAAGAGGTTGTTTCGAGGCACGGGGTGCCCACCTCCATTATTTCGGATCGGAATGCACGATTGACCTCAGAACTATGGCAAGCGATGCACAAAGCTTTTGGCTCTCGTTTAGACATGAGCACAGCTTATCACCCTCAGACGGATGGGCAGTCTGAGCGCACGATTCAAACCCTAGAAGACATGCTTCGGGCGCGTGTTATCGATTTCGGCAACAGCTGGGAAAAGCATCTCCCGTTAGTGGAGTTTTCGTACAATAACAGTTACCACACCAGCATTCAAGCCGCTCCATTCGAGGCATTGTACGGACGTAAATGTCGGTCACCTCTCTGTTGGGCAGAGGTGGGGGATAGTCAGATTACAGGTCAAGAAATGGTAGTTGACGCTACTGAACGAATAGCACAGATACGACAACGCATGGCGGCAGCTCGTGATCGCCAGAAAAGCTACGCTGATCAACGCAGAAAACCGCTCGAGTTCCAAGTTGGGAATCGAGTGCTACTCAAAGTCTCACCCTGGAAGGGTGTGGTTCGTTTTGGTAAACGAGGCAAGCTCAACCCACGGTATGTTGGACCGTTCGAAATCACTGAAAGAATAGGCAAAGTAGCCTACAGACTAAACCTACCAGCTGAACTCGGTGCAGTTCACAATGTTTTTCACGTGTCGAATCTGAAGAAGTGCCTGTCAGATGAGACCCTCATAGTTCCTTTTAAGGAACTCACTATCGACGAGTGGTTGCAGTTCGTCGAGGAACCAGTTGAAATCACGGACTGGGATGTCAAGGTCCTCAAGAACACTAGAATACCTCTTGTACGAGTTCGTTGGAACTTCTGTCGTGGCCCAGAGTATACCTGGGAACGAGAAGATCAAATGGAACTCAAGTATCCCCAGTTATTCGGAAACCGTGCAACCACTACTGAGGCTGAAGCTACTACTACATAATTTCGGGACGAAATTCCAAACCAACGGGGGGATGATGTGACACCCCAGGAAAATCAGTAAACGATACAACTTACCTAGCTTCCTCAGTAACCGCATGCTAAATTTCGGGACGAAATTTCTTTCAAGTTGGGGATAATGTGACAACTCGAGTTTCCAAGATTCCAATTTCGCATTTATTGCACGTTCACTATTTGTTTAATTGTTTACTTGCACAATTAGTTTGCTGTGAAACCGTAACGTTTTAATTTAATAAAGTATATTGTGTTTGAGCATGGTTATGTGTTGCTTATGAATATTTTGACAAATACTAAATTGTGGTGGTGAAACTATAAATTTCATATCTTGTGCATGCAATATGTGATAGATAATTCTTTAGGGTGCTTAGTGCTAATAGTGAAACTAAAATCATACTTAACCCTAATCCCTTTCACTAATCATCACCAAAGAAACTAAGCACGTACTTCCACATTCTCTGATCATCTCCTACAATCATTTGCTTCATCTTTGGCACAAGTCTTTTGCATCAATCTTGGTCTTTCAATTCACCTAGAATCAATCCAAGGTAATCGTTTAATCATTGCTTGTTGTTAATTGTTGATTGTGTGATTCATGAAAAAAAACCCTAGTTTTTACATGTAGTGTTTCTGTGGTTATGGATTTTGATTATTGAGAGACGAATATGATTAGTTGTATGCTCGATAAGATTGTTCTTGTAATGATTGTTGTTGTTAATCATCGTTTGATCGATTATGATTCTGCAGGCTATATGAATGAAATTAGGGTTTTCACATTCGTATGCGTAACTGTTACATTGTGATGAACGTTTGCACGATTGATGCTAAATCTTGATTACACTTTGTCCGAGTATTTAAGATTGAATGTATCCGAGCTTTAGATGGGGCATGATGTCCGACCTTTAAAATATGTAATCATGTCCGACTTTTATATCATGAACATATAGTCCGACTTTTTGTACTACAACACATAGTCCGACCTTTGTAATTTTGTCATGGTCCGAGTTTTGTGATAACATAAGGTCCGACTTTCATAATGAGCAAGGATCCGACTTTTGTATGATATTAATGGTCCGACTTTTACAAATATGTTACATGGTCCGAGTTTAAAGCATGAAGCCTTGTCCGATCTTTAAACACTTGAAGGGGGTCCGAACTTTGTGAGCCTAAACCCCTTGTCCGACTTTTCTTTAATCAAAGGGGTCCGACCTTTGATTAGTGTGGTGTGTCCGAGTTTTTAAGGTATCAAGCCCCCCCCCCCTTGTCCGAACTTTAAGTAGGGAAGCCCCCCCCCCCTTTTGTTTGTCCGAGTTTTGAATGCACATATAAGGATCTGACTATTGTTTAAATACAAGGATCCGACCTTTTAATGATTAATGATATGAGGGATGTCCGAATTTTAATAACCTATGACCTATGTCCGAGTTTTATACATATCATATAGTCCGACCATTGAATCTTAAACATGATCCTCTGTTATCTTATGCATGTAATCCTGCTAAGTATGTAACTTAGTTAAACATGTAAACCATTGATGAATTGCTAAGTTGTTAACCCTAATTGTTTGTTAACATTATTAGTTAACTAGTACTGTTAAGATATTATTCCCGTTACGTATGTTAACCCTGTCAAGTAGATTATGAATAACCCTGATAGTGCGAACTGTAAATGACACTTACATGCAACATGAATGGCACGATTTTGTTTATCTGTTTACGTGATACGTGATAATTGCTTAAGTACATGTTATGACATAGATTGCATGTGAATCCTTACGAACATAAACTGATCTGGTATACGGGCATACTATAGGATTCGACTGATTGATTGATTGTTTACGAGCTCATAGATTAGCATACCGAGCAAACCAAGGTGAGTTCACACTCTTACTAAGGCATGGGATTCCCAGGGCTTGGGAATGGGATTGAAGGAATAATGTTGAATAGATTCGTACTGATACTGTTACTAGACTACCACACCATCGTCCTCGGTTGTGCAGGACACATACGTAAAACCTACGTATACTTATGCTACTCACTGTCCTCAGGTTGCGAAGGACACTCACGTAAAACCTACGTGAACTTATACTCACTACTGCCTCGGTTGTGTCAGGCACTTATGTAAAACCTACGTAAACCCCCGCGTACCCCTATCCTCGGTTGTGAAGGATACTTACGTAAGACCTACGTAAACTTGTACGTATTACTGTTCTCGGGATATGTAGAACACTTATGGTTACGAATAGTCTAACGGTTATACAACATGGGAAGCCCCCACCAATAGAACGTACTATCGGCCCAGTAGAGCCACATGTTACAAACGAACTTACTATTACGCATTTACTTTCTGTGAACTCGCTCAACTAGTTGTTGATCCTCTGTTACATGCCTTGCAGGTGTTAGGTACATGGAGCTTGCACAGGGAGGAGTTGGTCGTTGTGGACTTGGATCGTGATTGTTGGTTAAACACTTTATGACATTTCATACTTAATTATGTTGGATTTTATTTATACGCTTCCGCTAAACAGTGATAACATACTTATGTTTTGGAACACCTTTCATATTGGTGGTTGAATGGCATTTGCTTTTACTTATTAATTACATGTTCAATATGATTGGTGGCTTGATCCTGGTCAGTCACGCTCCCAAGCGGTGATACTCCGCAGGTGGATTTTGGGGGTGTGACACGCCTCGTGACATCATTTCAGATCGTGACGCTCGGTTCACTTCGCGATTGTGGGAAACGTTTCAAGCGGCCCTTGGTACGTCGCTTAATCTGAGTACTACATTCCATCCTCAAACCGACGGACAGACTGAAAGAACGATCCGAACTCTTGAAGACATGCTCCGAGCGTGTGTCATAGATTTTGGTGGTAGTTGGAACAAACACCTGCCATTGGTGGAATTCTCGTACAATAACAGCTATCATGCCAGCATCCAAATGGCACCTTTCGAGGCTTTGTATGGTAGAAGATGTCGATCGCCTATTGTGTGGCACGAGATCGGTCACTCGCAACTAACCGGTCCCGAGATTCTACAAGAAACGACTGACAAAATCCACCAGATTCGAGACAACTTGGTGAAAGCCCGGAACAGACAGAAAAGTTACGCCGATAAAAGACGCAAGCCCCTTGAATTTGAAGTTGGTGACTATGTACTCCTAAAGGTATCACCTTGGAAGGGTGTCGTCCGATTCTGCAAGAAAGGGAAACTCGCGCCTCGATATGTTGGACCTTTTAGGATTTTGGAAAGGATCGGAAAAGTCGCCTACAGACTCGAACTACCGGAGGAACTCAGTAACGTCCACCCGACTTTCCACGTCTCTAACCTCCGAAAATGCCTTGCACATCATGATCTAATCGTACCACTCGACGATCTTCAGGTCAACGAAACGTTACCCTTCGTGGAAAATCCTGTCGAAATCATGGATTGCCACACCAAGCAACTCAGGCGCTCTCGCATCCCGATCGTGAAGGTCCGATGGGAAGGCAAACGAGGCGCGGAGTTCACTTGGGAAATCGAAAGCGACATGAAGGCCAAGTACCCGCAGTTGTTTAAATAAATATATCTGAAGCATCAAATTGGTAAATCACGGTGTTGTGTAGCCTTCGAGCCTAATTTCGGGACGAAATTCCCTAAACAAGGGGAGGCTGTAACACCCCGGGTTTGGGTTGAAACGGGTTCGGGCCAAAACGGGTTCAGGTTAGAACGGGTTTCGGGTCGGTCGGGTTGGTTAAGAAAATGTTTTTTTTTTTGTGATTGTACATCAAGGGGCAATTTTGTCGGGTTAAAACGGGTCCGGGTTGGTAACCTTCGAATATGTACCTATTTTGTCCAAAATACATTTTAAATTCATACTTACTTCAGTGTATTGTACATTATTAAGGTACTATAATACTTACTTATTAATTCCAATTCCTTTTAGCACCATACATGGTTAAATACTCAGTGTAACACCCCGTGTTTTCGAATGTCAAAGTCAAAGTCAAAGTCCAAGTCAACTTTGACTGTTAAGGTTTCTTTTTACCTTTTTGTATTATGTGGAGTAAGTGTTGTCTAATGAAATGATAGAATGTTCAATCAATACGACCGATTTACGACTGTGAATAGTAGGAAGTAACAATGCGATAAAGTTAATCAATCAATAACCAAGCTAATCGACTCATCAATCGAACTCGAGACTCGAATTATGCGAACCCTGGTTTTATTATATGTGTATGTGTGCCTTATGTGTTACTGATGTGTGTCGGTGTGTATATAATTTTGATGTATATTTAAGCCCCTTTTTACACTTTTAGCCAAGTTTTAAATTTATAAAACACGATATTTACTAACACTAAACACACATATGGGCAAGTGCACCCATCGTGGACGTAGTATAGTGTTGGTAAGATACCGAGGTCGTCCAAGGACACAAGAGCTTTTAATACCGGTTTATCCTCAACGTCTAATCAAATCAAAAAGTGAGAAAAATGTTTTAAACTAAGAAAAATAAAAATTAACTAAATGCTGAAAAATAAAATAAAATAAAAACAGATAGACAAGATGAATCACTTGGATCCGACACGTGTATTAGTATAACCTTTGATTATTTTTCGCACTTTTGCACTTGTTTAAAAGATTATCTTGGTTATTGTAGTAGGCCCCTCTTTTGAAGGCGACGTTACCCTCAACCCAGTAGTTTGAGTCAGCAAGGATACAATCCTAAAGGGTCGGATTATTGAAAGATAATGAATTAAGTTATTAATGCAAATTGTGGTAGGCCCCGCTTTTGGCAGTGACGTTACCCTCGGCTAAGTAGTCTGAGTCAGCAGGGATACAGTCCTAAATAGTCGGGTTATAGTATTAATAGTAGTTAACTTATGAGGGGGTCAAAGAGTTTGGATCCCCGCCATCCAATACCTATGGGTATTGAAGGAGATCCTACTAAATTTGACCCAGGTCCCAAGCAGGACCTCTAAACGCTGAACAAGGGCAAGACCCTTACCAAACCGTTCCCTTAACCCCCGACCAGGTAGCCAACATACCTCCATATAGACCGTGGAGATATGAATGGTGAAAATCTTTTATTTTATATAGACAGTAAAATAATGCCAAGACACCACGGACAAACGATAAGGAAAGATCACCTTCAACATAAGTAACTAGTTATTAAAGTCATTAATACAAAACCAAATAAAAAGTGCAAAAGATTAAAAATAAAAAGTATTATACTAAACACTTGTCTTCACCAAGTGATGTAAGAGACTTAGGCAAACATGGCCTTGATTGTCAAGAACTCTTACGATCAATCTTGGATCCCGAGACGACTCACACACTCTACGATGGACAATGGATGATGGTGGTGGATGATGGTGTTATGGTGGTGGTGGGTGGTGGATGAGGTGTGAGAGAGGTGGTGTGCCAAGGGATGAGAGAGAATGAAGCCAAGCTCCTCTATTTATAGGCTGAACAGAAGGCTGGACACGGCCCCGTGTCCGCTGGACACGGCCCCGTGCCCGTCTGACATTCTCTCACTTCATTAATTGTAATTGCGAATTACAATTAATGCGCCTGCTGTACTTTCACCACGCCCCCGTGCTCGCTGGACACGGCCCCGTGGTGGGCAATGGAAGCTTCTACTGGTTTGTCTTTTCTGCTGCTTCCTGGGCACGCCCCCGTGTTCGCTGGACACGGGGCGTGTTCAGACTCTGTTTCTTCTCCTTTGCTTTGGGAGGTGCCGTTGAGGGTCCGGGCAGTCTACTTTTGTTCCTTTTCTTGTATTTATGGTAGAATTAGTTGTCTTTTTGCTTCTTTTGTGATTTTGAGCTCATTTCATCCTGAAAATACAAAAGGAAGACAAAAACACTCTTTTTCCAACATTAGTACTTAAAAAGGGTTAGTTTTATGCCTTAATTGATGTGATTTATATGTTGCGTTTTACACACATCAAATACCCCCACACTTGAACTTTTGCTTGTCCTCAAGCAAAACTCTTTAAATGTGGCTTACACTCCCAAATGGAATAGGTAGAAGAGAAGTTTTTTAGCTTGTCCTAGAGTGTCGGGAATCCAAGGTTTTTATAGGTTTTATTTTTATTTATTTACAATCCTATTCGTTATGATTTATTTTGAACGTTTCATAAGATGAATTACTTATTTGGGCATAGCATGCCTTATTAAAATTCCATTTATATACAAGTTCACATACCTCACGGGAGATCACTCAACACTCGGCCGAAGGTGTATATTTTTAGTGAATCACTCGAGAGCGGCATGGAACTTACGCCTTCCATAGGCTTGCCAAGCAATCAATCCTCCTCCTTTTTAACTTTTTACCTTTGTAAATATCAAGAGGACTTTTTTGGGGTGAAGGGTTAGGCTTGGGTTAAAGGTGGGTGGTTGGTTAGTGGTTAGTAAAAAGGGCGAAAATCGTAACAAGCGTCGGTTTTCGTGAAGTACCTTGTTTTTAGTGACTTTTTATTTTGAAGTATTTCTCCAAGCAAGCTTTTATAGCTTTTATTTGTTTCTGACTTCATCATCATTTTTTTTTTCGTCACATAAAAAGGTGAGTTTACGAAAAAGCGAGCTTGTTACTAAAATAAAGGGTGAAAAAATAAAAAGGTTTTTGGTGGGTAAAAAGGGTTTTGGGGTAATGAAATGAAAGGTTTAGGCTCAAAGGGGCTATCTAGGGGGATTTTGGGTAGGTAAAAAAAATGAAAAATAATGGTTTTGAAAGAAAAATGGTTCGTCCTAATGCCTCCATCATTTACTTACTTGGGTTTAAGTTGGTAAGGACCGGGAATGTATCGTCGTGGCAGGTTCAAGATTTGTAAGAACCGAGCGGCTATTCACACAAGAAACGAAAAATGAGCATTTAATCTAAATATGTGTATTTTTATGCTCAATAAAGGCTCAAAACTCACTTTTGTGGGAATGGGTTTTTAATGTGACCAAGTATATATAATCGAATTTTTAACTAGACTTGTTATACCGTTTCATAATTTTCTTATGTTGGTTCTTTTTTTTTTATCACGACGCTATTGGTTGTAAACTTGTAAAAATATAACCTTTTTAGAACTTGTTATTCCCATCTTAAACTAAGACAAGTAAATAAAAAAATAAAAAAGTTTTTTGAAAAAATTTGGGGTGTTTAGCGGTTCCAATAGAGTTTTGTGTAAGGCTTGTGTTTAGGATTTTGCAAAATTTCAAGGTTTTAGCATCCCCCCCACACTTAAATTACACATTGTCCTCAATGTGTCCAAAAATAAAGTTTTTGGTTGATTAGAATGTGTAAAAGTGGGTTAAAAAGCAAAGATTTATGTTACTGGCATCCTGGACACGGCCCCGTGTTGACCGGGCACGGCCCCGTGGTCAAGTGCCAGTAACAAAAATTACAGAATTGAAACAGAAGCCTGGACACGGGGGCGTGTCCGCTGAACACGGCCCGTGTCCAGTTACCTGAACTGGGTGATTTTCTGCAGGGGGCTCAGCACGGGGCCGTGTTGGTTGGGCACGGCCCATGTTGAGCCTTCTGTGATGGAGATTTTTGTCGGGTTGCCCTGTTCTTCGTGCATGGTTCCATTTTTCTCGTTCCCTTTTTCATCCATTACCACCATGAGTGTGTTTTATTCTGCAAAAACTAAAAGATTAAACTAAACTAAGGATAGATCCGCGGAATGCCTCCGTGGTGCGCCACGTTTATAAGGGTCCTTGGCTAGACCCGATTCCAGGTTATATATCTTCTGAGTGGAGTGCCTTGCTTCCTAAGTTACACCGTCGGAGAGCGGCATCCAAGCTTGAATCAATAACCTTCATGTAATTGACTGGGTCGTCGTCCTCTATTCTCTTCCCAACTCCGAACTTCACCTCATCATCCCCATACCTCAAAGTCAGTGTCCCGTCATTCATGTCTACCACTGCTTGTGCTGTGGCAAGGAAGGGTCTCCCTAATATAAGGGGGACCTTGGTGTCTTCCTCCATGTCGAGTATGACAAAGTCAACTGGATAAACGAATCTGCTTACCCTTACCAAGACATTCTCGATGACACCTTGTGGGAACTTGACTGATCGATCAGCGAGTTGTATGCTTATTTTTGTAGGGCTCGTGGTTCCCAAGCCAAGCCTTTTGAACATCGATGAGGGCATGAGGTTAATGCTAGCCCCTAAGTCGGCCAAGGCATTGCGAACGGGTGATTCCCCTATTGAGCATGGAATCGTGAAACTTCCGGGATCGATTTTCTTTTGGGGTAGTTTATTGAGTACGAGGGCAGAGCATTCTTCGCCTAAATTAACTAATTGCAAATTTTCAATTTTCTTTTTATGTGTAAGGAATTCCCTCATAAATTTAGAGTATTTGGGCATTTGGGTTAGGACTTCGATAAAAGGAATATTGACATGCAATTGTTTTAACAGACTTTCGAATTTTGCGAACTACTCATTGGTCTTTTGACGAATTAACCTACCGGGGTACGGAACTCGAGGAGCCTTGGTAGGCTCTGGTGATGGGGGAGAGTTCTTTTCCTGCAGATGTGTTGGCATTGTTTCTTCCGCAGGTGGAGGTACTTCTGCAGGCCCTACAGTGCGATTTCGTAGTGTGACGAGGTGAACTTGCGCCTTTGGGTTTGTTTCGGTATTGCTAGGTAATGCGCCTTGCGGTCTCTCGGAAAAACTTTGTGCTAGTTGATTTATTTGTTTTTCTATGTTTTGAATGCTAGCTTGTTGATTCCTAAAATTAGATTCTAATTGTAGAAATCTTTCCGAGTTTTTCTTATCAGTGTCAGAGACGAGGCGAGATATAGTATCTTCGAGCCTTTCTCGTCCACCTTGTTGTTGAGTGAAATTTTGTAACTCATTTCTTGATTGCTGAAAGTTTGTTCGTTGGGTTTGTTGGTTACTACTATTGCCGGTTTCCCTCCAACCAAGGTTTGGGTGGTTTCGCCATCCTTGGTTGTAAGTTCCCGTTGGAGGACCCGACGGCCTAGGTCTGTTATCAATGTAGTTTACCATTTCTTGTTGATCGTCCGTTTCTTTCATGCAACTCCAATTTTCATGTGACCCACCACACCCTTCACAAGCCATAACCGAGACTGTTTTTGTCATTTCTAATTTTTTTTTTTTGAAGAAAGGGCCTCGATTTGGGCTTGTAAAGAAGTGCTTTCGTCGACCTTATGGGCGCCCGGGGCGATAGACTTATTTCCCCGGGGAGTGTGCCATTGAAAATTGGTTTGAGCAATTTCCTCAATCTGATTATATATTTCGTGTGGGCGTCGATTACCTAAAAGTCCCCCGGAGCTAGAATCAAGTGTCTGCCTAGTGTGTGGCAACAATCCATTGTAGAAAGTGGATACTTGTTGCCATATTGCGAGGCCGTGATGGGGACACTTGCGTAATAGCTCCTTGAACCTTTCCCAAGTTTCATATAAGGATTCCCCGTCCTCTTGTGAGTATGTATTAATTTCAGCCATTAATTTAGCAGTTTTAGCAGGAGGGAAATACTTATATAGAATTTTTTGGGCTAGTTCATCCCAGGTGTTTACCGATCCAGCTGGGAGGGTGTTGAGCCAAGCTTTCGCTCGGTCTTTTAGTGAGAATGGAAACATACGGAGGCGGATGGCGTCGTTTGATGCTCCATTGATCCGAAAGGTATCACATATTTCTAAGAAATTAGTTATATGTAGATGAGGATCCTCGTCCGCAAGCCCGTGGAAGGTTGCGGAGTTCTGGAGCATTTGTATCAAATGCGGTCGAAGTTCGAAGTTATTGGCTTCGACATTCGGAGCATTGATAGCGGCGCCTAGATTACCTACGGTGGGCCATAGATAATCCATAAGGGTACGTTGGTCCGCCATTGGGGGTGGATCACCCGAAACCTTCTCTTGGTTTTTGGCTTTTAACCTTTTTCTGAGAAAGCGTTCGGGTTCTTCTAGCGGTTCCTTTATGTCTTTATTGGAACTGGAGCTCATACACTACGTGAGGATGGCGTCGGGTTCCAAGTCCTGCAATAAAAACAGAAAAGAATGTTGGTCAGAAGGTTCACCACGGCCCCGTGTTGAGCGAACACGGCCCCGTGGTCGGAATTACAGTGATTGTTTTTCAGATCCCAGTTACTGGAAGTTGGACACGGCCCCGTGTTGCACCGGCACGGCCCCGTGGTCAGCCTTCTGTAACTTAAAAAACAAAAACTGCCAGTAACGATGCTGAGCACGGCCCGTGTCCGACCAGGCACGGCCCCATGCGGAGCTCTGCAGAAGCTGAAAATCTAAGAAAAAATCCTAAAAAATTAAAGAAAAATAAAAATATGATTAGGCCGTTGATTCCTAACTTTCTTAAAATCCTTGTGTCCCCGGCAACGGCGCCAAAAACTTGATGTGTGTCGGTGTGTATATAATTTTGATGTATATTTAAGCCCCTTTTTACACTTTTAGGCAAGTTTTAAATTTATAAAACACGATATTTTACTAACACTAAACACACATATGGGCAAGTGCACCCATCGTGGACGTAGTATAGTGTTGGTAAGATACCGAGGTCGTCCAAGGACACAAGAGCTTTTAATACCGGTTTATCCTCAACGTCTAATCAAATCAAAAAGTGAGAAAAATGTTTTAAACTAAGAAAAATAAAAATTAACTAAATGCTGAAAAATAAAATAAAATAAAAACAGATAGACAAGATGAATCACTTGGATCCGACACGTGTATTAGTATAACCTTTGATTATTTTCGCACTTTTGCACTTGTTTAAGAGATTATCTTGGTTATTGTAGTAGGCCCCTCTTTTGAAGGCGACGTTACCCTCAACCCAGTAGTTTGAGTCAGCAAGGATACAATCCTAAAGGGTCGGATTATTGAAAGATAATGAATTAAGTTATTAATGCAAATTGTGGTAGGCCCCGCTTTTGGCGGTGACGTTACCCTCGGCTAAGTAGTCTGAGTCAGCAGGGATACAGTCCTAAATAGCCGGGTTATAGTATTAATAGTAGTTAACTTATGAGGGGGTCAAAGAGTTTGGATCCCCGCCATCCAATACCTATGGGTATTGAAGGAGATCCTACTAAATTTGACCCAGGTCCCAAGCAGGACCTCTAAACGCTGAACAAGGGCAAGACCCTTACCAAACCGTTCCCTTAACCCCCGACCAGGTAGCCAACATACCTCCATATAGACCGTGGAGATATGAATGGTGAAAATCTTTTATTTTATATAGACAGTAAAATAATGCCAAGACACCACGGACAAACGATAAGGAAAGATCACCTTCAACATAAGTAACTAGTTATTAAAGTCATTAATACAAAACCAAATAAAAAGTGCAAAAGATTAAAAATAAAAAGTATTATACTAAACACTTGTCTTCACCAAGTGATGTAAGAGACTTAGGCAAACATGGCCTTGATTGTCAAGAACTCTTACGATCAATCTTGGATCCCGAGACGACTCACACACTCTACGATGAACAATGGATGATGGTGGTGGATGATGGTGTTATGGTGGTGGTGGGTGGTGGATGAGGTGTGAGAGAGGTGGTGTGCCAAGGGATGAGAGAGAATGAAGCCAAGCTCCTCTATTTATAGGCTGAACAGAAGGCTGGACACGGCCCCGTGTCCGCTGGACACGGCCCCGTGCCCGTCTGACATTCTCTCACTTCATTAATTGTAATTGCGAATTACAATTAATGCGCCTGCTGTACTTTCACCACGCCCCCGTGCTCGCTGGACACGGCCCTGTGGTGGGTAATGGAAGCTTCTACTGGTTTGTCTTTTCTGCTGCTTCCTGGGCACGCCCCCGTGTTCGCTGGACACGGGGCGTGTTCAGACTCTGTTTCTTCTCCTTTGCTTTGGGAGGTGTCGTTGAGGGTCCGGGCAGTCTACTTTTGTTCCTTTTCTTGTATTTATGGTAGAATTAGTTGTCTTTTTGCTTCTTTTATGATTTTGAGCTCATTTCATCCTGAAAATACAAAAGGAAGACAAAAACACTCTTTTTCCAACATTAGTACTTAAAAAGGGTTAGTTTTATGCCTTAATTGATGTGATTTATATGTTGCATTTTACACACATCAGTTACTTGTGCGTGTTTACTTATATGTTTGGTGTGGTATTCAAGCGAATCAATCAAAAATCAAATCGAAACTCGAAAAGCAATCGAACTTAATCGAAACCGACATCAAAACGTGACTTATAGAAGATTGTATGTTAGATATAGTAGTTGGGACTGAAAGTAATTTGACTAGGAACCCTATCGTATTCGTATCATCGTCAATCGAAATCGAAACATCGAAAAATGTCGCGAAATACTCAAAGTGGATCGCGGATCGAACAGGAGGCATCCTGATCGAACAGGCCAGCCGATCGGCTAGCATCTTCCTAGCCGATCGAGCAGCCCATTCGATCGGAGCTCCTGGCCGATCGGCTGACACTTTCCTCTTTTGGAGCCTATAAATAGGGTTGTCATTGTCACACTTTCCATTATTCGAAAGCTCTGATCGAACCAGCCTTCTTCTTCACCTTTTCTCAGATTTCTCTCAACTCCGGTAAGTTTTCACTCTAATTCTTGTACGTTTTTTTATCACCACATGATTCTACACCTTTCTATCTTTCAAAACTCGATTTCTAACCATGAAATCACCAAGATCTAACTGTTCTTGAGTGATGTCATCATGGTGTTCTTGAGGAACACCAAACTTTGGCCTCATTCAACCATGAATAGCTTAGATCTGACCGATTACCACATAAACAAACTAAGATTCTTACAAATCTTAACATTTTTATGAATAATTTCCAACTTTCTTCAACCTTTTACACTCAAAACCTTAAAACCGGTAGAAACGGAGCTTGAACCGGCTAACTAATCATTCTAACAGTTAAGAGGTTCAAGATTCGGGTTCTATATACAAGGTTCATCGACGATGGGTTAAACTCTAAACCGACGTTCCGAACCGTTCACCGGCCGGACTTGGGTGATTCCTGTCCGAGCCGAAGAAACGAGTAGGAACGGAGGATATCATAGTTCAACTCGTTATCAAACTACCTCGATATGGCAACAAGTAATCGAACAGCCAAGTGTTAGACGAAAAGCCGACCAGGTCAGAGATGCTGGCCGAACGGCTAGGCTGTTCAAATAGCCCAGCCGATCGGACATGCCAGCCGATCGACCGGGCCAGCCGATCGGCTAGCACATGGTTCCACACTTTTCAAATTTTATGAAGTATGCTATTGACGAAGTGATGTTCGATCGAATACGCTACTCGATTGGTAAACATTACTGTTCGGATCATGAGATACTATGCTTCAACACTTAATCGTTTTACAAGCCGTTCGTAGTAGGGAATGCCAGCCGATCGAACAGTCCGTTCGATCGAGCGACATCTTGTTGAGAACCACTTCAAAAGTTCCCAGCCGATCGGTTAAGCCGGGCGATCGCACGGACCGTTCGATCGATCGACCTGAAAGGTAAGAACACTTCAGTGTTCTCATATACTACAACGAAAACTTCAAAAGTTCAAATCCTCAAACACAAACACACCAGAGGAAGAAACAATCCACTCGAATGGCCCAGCCGATCGAGCCTACCGGCCGATCGAACAGGACTGTCCAAACAGACATACCAGCCGACCGAACAGCCCGTTCGATCGAACCTGCCGTTCGATCGACCAGCCCATTCGATCCATTCACACTTGTCTTATTTTCCACGTTACTCATTGTTGTGCTATCGAACTATTCAGGCTAACCTTACTCTCAGCGCTCCCTTCAATCCATAATCAATCACTGTGAGTATACTCGATCCCTTTTTGCTTTTAGCACTTTTGGGTGTTACATACGTTGCTATATCAAAACATAAACGATCACACTACTCAAACTATTTGAACGCTAACCAATATGCATGTATTACGTGACTTAATGAATGCTTGTTGATTGTGTTTACACGTGGAATGCTGTCTACCTGCCTTAACGACGTAGTACTATAGTTTGGACTCAGCACCCGTTCACACGGGGGTTGTTAAGGACAATTACTTGCATGGATTACGGTGGTAATCATGTATTGCGAACCGTCTCGGACGGTCAACCCGCAGTCATTGGTATCAATAGGTCCATGTCGATAATTAACATGCTTCGTTTTCCTCTGTGTACGTGCTGGTTATGCGTAAACTATTCGAACTCTATATGCTATTATCAAACTTGTATGCTCACCTTTACATTTTATGTATTGACTTTATTTTAACGTATGTGACAGGTAATTAGGATGCTTATTTGCTAGGAAAGCGAGGCTAGAATAAGTTTCTAGAAGCCCCCAACAAATAGTTGTCTGCCGAGAACAAGCGTCTGGGGCATAGTTGTCTGTAGATCTTGTCCTCTGGCATTACAGCCAGAAAGTCAATAGAATAGGGGTCTAGAAGCAGATAAACAATTGCTGTAATAATATTTGAATCTGAGTTGTCGGAACGGAACTTCTTGTTTGGATGATTATCTGTAATGACATGTTTGTTTATTCGGGATACGGTATGGGACGTATCTTTAACTGGATTATATAAATAGTTGTTATGGAAACTTCTGAACAGTCTGTTTCGCTCAGTGCCACGCCCCGATGATTCTGCCATCGGTTGGGGTGTGACACTGAGATTCAACTTCTCTTAAACCAAATGTTTACTTAATTAAGAACTCACATATTAAAATTCACTATATAGAATACTAAAAATCCAATACCTGTGTTATAAAAAATAACTACTTTGACCTTGTCTTGTAAAATTTATACTCTGATCAAATGTTTCATTCCAAATTCAAGCACAAATACACGGAATACATGAATTAGGCATAACAAATAAAACATTATTACATCGAGTCTCAAAATTCAAATTTCATTCATGAATATCAACACAACTCCACCAATTTCAATCAATTTTACAAACGAAAAATCAGTCAAAACTAACCTTAGTTCGTTTAATTTCAACCAGAGCCTCCTTCTCTCCTTCTGAAAGCGAAACGCCCTCCCAAACTTGTTCTCTAAGTTCGACTGAAGAAGAGGAAAAGAGCCGATTGCAAATAGTCTTCACCCGTTCTATTATTTAATTTCCCATCTATATTAATCAAAATATGATATGCCCATTCTGACTCCTTTAAATTTAAATGTTAACCCAAAACAGCCCATGACTTTTCTTTTAAAGTCCAAATCAGCCCAAAACATACCCCATGGGCCAAAATTGCTAGGTATTAACTTCTAGGATATTAACATAGTTAGTCATTGTGGTTTGCACAAAATAACATACTTAGGTACTAATAGTTTAACAAACAATTAACGCTAATACCTCTAAACGTTACAAAATGAAAAGTGAATGCCGTAGAAGGTGATTTTAAACTATTAGTACCTAAGTATGTTACTTTGTGCAAACCACATGGACTAACTATGTAATTAACTCTTAATATAAACTAATTAATAAATAAAATACGAGCCGAGTCGGAGCTTGAAAAACTTCTAACGAACCGAGCTTGAGCTTTAGATAGAGCTCGGAGCCCTCATAATTTATTTTTTATGTGTCCAATATCTACACATATTGTACATTTCTAAATATGTGTAGGTATTTTTTTGCCATGTCATCTTAAAGAAGATTTAATTATTTATTTTATATGTATTCAATATCTACACATATTGTACATTTTTAAATATGTCTAGATATTTGTTTTGTCACAACATCTAAAAAATATATACTTACTTACTTTTATAAGTATGTAATATCTACACATATTGTACATTTTAATCATGTGTAGGTATTTAATTTGCCACGTCATTTTTAAAAAACAAAATGTATACATTAACTTAGTTTATCTACATATTTTTTTTAAATTCTTATGTGTTGGTAAGCATAATCATTTACCTACATATATATTAGTTTTTTTTACATATGTGTAGATAATTTAGCTACACATGACGAAAATTTGCTACATGTGTAGGCAATTTTGGGGGGGGGGGATTTTCCCACCAACACCAAGTGTGGCTAAAATGTGTTACCAACACATATTAAGTGTTAATCATTATGAAAATATATCATCAACTATTACCTACACATATAAAAACATGTGTAGGTAAATACCCACACATTTACATGTGTAGGTAAATCATGTATGGGTAAACACCCCAATTTCTTGTAGTGACTTTGAACTATAAATTAGTATTTCATCCACTCTAATTTCTAAACCTAATATGTTTTGCCTCACTTAAGTTTCTATAAGAATAGCTCTTAAACCAAATCCTTGATTATCTTTTAAGATATGATAATCCTACTACTCTCTTCTGATAAAAGTACTACAAAAGAAAAATAGAGCATGATGAATAGGATAAGTCGAACATGATGTCTCTTATGATAATCAAGAACTCATTTAACAAAATGCTATCACTAAAGTTATTCCAGATTAAGTTTTCCTAAGACTAATCTAATTTTATGGAATAATTAGAAGAACTCCTAAGATGCATGTCTTCATTTCAAATTCTAAACTATAAGGTTAACTGGCATCCGTGAATACATCATAATGTACAATACCGTGACCCATAAAATAAAAGGCTTACAAATGGAAATAATTTCATTTTTTCCAGTACATCACATACTAAAATTTTCACTTGTAGAATCTGATGCCTTAAAAATCAACTATAACACTTAAAAGTATCAAAGAAAATGGAGTGTGTTGATAAGCAACATATGTACATAGAAAGAAATGTTAGAAACTGGAAGATAAGATGTTATTCACCTTACCACTAAAACCTTAAAAGAGAATACTTCTAAGGTCCATAGTCAAAATACAAGTACAAAATTCCAACTCTAAGGTTCTTCAAGGGAGAATCTCACTGCATAATTATGACATTAGACTAGACATAAGCAACGAGACTATCCATGATTCAAAAGAGCAGTTGGATGAATTAATTAGGTAGTCGCCTACTAATGATATTTAAGTCTGCTAATCTTAATATTCCAATTAACACATGATAAGTTGACTCTAGTTCTATACGTTTCCTTAATAGAATTCAACAAATAATTAACATGAGAGTTAGAGACAAAATTAAATGTTAAGGCTATAAGAACCATGAAAAGTTGTCTTCAGATTATGCTTTATAATACCTTACATATTCTGGAAATTAATCAGAAGTTAGTATCAATACTAAAGCTATATTATGATAGTTGTGAGGTTTACATAGCCAACATAAAGTCACACTTACCTTGAACTCTCATATTATTTGTTCTCAAAATCTGGATGGAAACATTACTAAAATGAAACTAGATGATACCTTAAACTTTCACAACTTTTGTTATCATGCAAATGAGAATTTGATAAAAGGAAAATGAGACCTATAAATTTCATCCATTGTAACCGAAATTCATGAGAAATCATGACATGGTTAATGAGGGTGATTTTTTTTTTTCATCGAATCTCATTCTAAGTGACTTTAAATCATGATGTTAAAAAGCCCTAAAATATTACTTGGCTTAAGTATGGGTCCACCTGAAGTTATTAATTGACATTCGTGGAACTTATTCTAAATGGAATATTTAGACACAATTCATTTATCATTTAAAGACTATCCACTTGTATCTAAATTTGTCTTATATGGCCCGCAGTCTTAAAGAAATCTATTCATATATATACTTCATATGATTTCTATTAAATATGTCCATAAGCTTCTTATGACATCTGGATATTAAGGAAATCAAATAAAGTCTAAAATATTTCGAGGTAAGTTTTACGTCAATCGACTCGTATCGTCGTTCTGGTCAAAAGCCCTAAAACATCGGTTTGTTATTCGCAAAAAACTTAACTCTGTTAAGCTATTTTAACGACGGACTATTTTACAAAAAAAAAAAATTTACTAATTCGTATTATTATCGGCCAATAACTACTTGAGATTATTATCTTCCAAATTGAGTTAGGTGAGATTATTTATTTCCAATTCACCTTTAAGTAAAGTAGGAACAATGTAACCTTTGCCATTAAAAAATTAATTAATTATTGTGCATTGTTCTTAAGAGCTGATCTTTAATTTTATAAAAAGGTTACATCCTAGATAGCAATTATTGGAGAAAACACTAGGGTTCAAATCAAATCCTTACATGAGTTGTAATTAATATTTATTAGTGTAATTTAAGTGTAGGAGTAGGAAGAATATAACCTTTACCATTTAAAAAAATATAATTAGTTATTGTGCATTGCACTTAAGAGCTGATCTTGAATTTTATAGAAGGTTATCCTAGATAGCAATTAAAAAATAAGAAATATATTTAACAAGGTTATCCTAATCAAAGATGACTCTTCTTATGTCAAGTAAATAGTGTACTCAATTCGGATTTGGTAAGAGACTAAAAATAAGAAATATATTTAACAAGGTTATCCTAGTCAGAGATAACTGTCCTTATGTTAAGTAAATAGTGTACTCGTTTCGGATTTGGTAAGAGAAATATTTGTCTCAAAAAAGAATGAAGTCTTTCTTTTTGAAATTCTGGTAATTTTAGACCATGTGTAATGGTTAATGTATTTTAAGGGTTATTTTTTGTCACATTACCATCATAATGCTTCATGTAATGGTTAAGGCTTCATAATGCTCTTTCATTTATTAGTTTCCTTGTTTTTCCTCTTTATTAGGCATTATTCTAGAAATGTCTCTCCCTCTTCATGCCCCTATAATGCCCATGATAAATGATGTAAGGGCATTATCAAAATCTTTCACGTCCCTATAAATCCCCATTACATATGGCGTTATATTAGGGAAAAATGTGACCAATGAATTGACAAAATAGCATTGACATGTTTGAAATTTTTTAATCAACTCGTGTTTAAATAGTGTTATTATTATTTTTTTTTTGAACGGTGACTTTTTTATGAGTGACCCATTGTCACACCTGCCCTAAGGCAAGCCCAACTCACAAGGCCCGCACTAGACTATGTTGTCTGAACCGGGTCTACGCTGGTATTGTCCAGGTGTGAGTTGGCGCTCCCTCGGAAACCGTACTGCCTCCACACGAGTTGCCTCGCTGGAGTAACAGTCGGGTGAAAACCAGGGTGACGCTCAGGATCAAACCCTCTTCGGTGGGTTTTTCACCATCATAGCGCTCAAGTGTCTCACCCTGCAGCAGCCAGGGATCGAACCGGCGCCTCCAATGGAGACAACCAGCCAACCCACCAGCTGAGCTGGGATCACGGACAAATAGTGTTATTATTGGTACAACAGATTTCAATGTTGGCACATCAAATACATTCTCTTGCACCAGAGGGAAATCTATCTGCTGAGCAAATTGGCTAGGTCAAGGTCTATTGTGCCCCCATAGCAAGTGTCATATAAAAAAAGCTTGTTAGCTGAAATAATTTCTTAACTAAAAACAAGAAAAAAAGAAGTATAAAAAAACATATATCTTTACAAAAGAACTAATCATTAAAGCAAGACCACAATTCAACTAAAGTAAAGATCAAGCAGATTAAACAATAGGAGATCACCTAAAGCACAACAAGGAAAAACACCTGTGGAAACCAAATTTTTTGAACTTATAGGGACGACTTATCGTCCCTATAGGTATTTTTAACCTATAGGGACGACATATGGTATCCACATCTTTTGTTCCTACAGGCCCCTCCCTACAGGTTATTAAGGTGGTCCCTATTGGTGTTGTCCCCATAGATCAGCTTTTAGAGACCAAAAATCGTCCCTATAGAGTTAAAATAAAAAAAACTGGTTTAAGCTTTTAGAGACCAAAAGTCGTCACTATAGAGTTAAAAATAAAAAAAATGGTTTAAACTTTTAGAGGCCAAAAGTCGTCCCAATAGAGTTAAAATAAAAAAAATAAAATAAATTGGTTTAAACTTTTAGAGACAAAAAGTCGTCCCTACAGATTTAAAATAAAACAATTGGTTTAAACTTTTAGAGACAAAAAGTCGTCCCTATAAAGTTAAAATAAAAAATTGGTTTAAATGTATAGGGACAGTATGTCGTCCCTACAGATTATTATTTTTAAAGAGTTTTTTTTTTTTTTTTTTACAATTATTAACCTGCTTTTTTAAACTGAATTTAAACAGGAAATTTCAAAACTACATATTATACTAAAGATTCAAAATACAAAATATTCGTCATAGTTATCGAGTACAAACTTCAAATTAAAAGTTTAATGCACATATGTAAGTCTAATCATCATCTTCATCATCTTCGTCAACTTGACGCATTTTTCGTTTCAATTCATTAAGTCGGCGTTGAAATTGTGCTTCCATTTGTTGCATTTGAAACGCATGTTGTTGTTGTTGTTGTAGTAGTAGTTCCATTATTGCTTGGTTTGAGAATGGTTGCACTTGCACTTGTTGTTGTTGTTGTTGTTGTTGTCGCATTTCTTGTCGCATTTGTTGCATTTCTTCTTGCATTTCTTCCAATTGTTGTTGTTGTCTTGGCGGGGGGTATGAGCTCGATATTTCGTGGGTGACATTTTTAACAACACGACCAACACCGCGTACGTGCCCATTCCTATGACCCAAGGCACTTTTGAGTACCTCGAGTTCATCAACTGGTGACGTATCATCCACATCTCTCGACGCTCTAGCTAACTCGTCTTGAATTTTACCCTACATTAAAAGATAAATTAGATTTTTTTACTAAAATTCGACAGCATAGCTGCATTAGAATCGATAAAACTAACCTGTTCCATCATTAATAATAAAGAATAACAACTCATTTAGTAGAGAAGTTAAGGGGCATCGGCGATTCTGGAGTTTATTTAACCAATATATGATGTTTTGGATTAAGGGAGGCATGAATCCTATAGCAGAATTAACACCAGGTTGTTCTATTATATGTATCATATTACATAAATGGAGAATATTATATACTGCATATACACATACACAATATATATTGCATACACACAGTTTATACTACATAATTAACTCCATGTGGTTTCATGCAAATTAAAGAGTTACCTTTCTATTCGAAGAAGATGAAACATTTAGAAGGTCAAGGATCTTCTGGTTAACAGTAAACGTTTCGGATTGCAAGATATGGCTTCTCTATAGATTTTAACAATTTTGTGGGATTTTAAAATTATTTTTAGTAAACTATATTTTGTCGGGATTTTAAAATAATTTAAGTAAACTATATAAGATCCTTTTTTGATTCCAAAAGCTGCAATTAACAGTAATGCAACTCATTAAAGTTTAATATATCTATAGAATACAGCTAACAATACTTTAATTTTGTTTCAAAACTAGACTATACAATCGGGATACTTTTTTGCAACAAGCTTTTGATGGTAGATAAGACAATGACTTTTATAAAAATATATAGTCAATCCGAACCCGTTCCTACCCGAACCCTTGGTTTCTGATATGGCGACGCCGACCATTCTAACCCGAACCCGTTCTGACCCGAACCCTTGGTTTAAAAAAGCGCGAGGCGATCCGAAGCGTTTTGAAGCGAAGCGACGAAACGCGAAACGTGAGGCGTGAGGCGAGAGCTTCACGTATGCTTTATTGGTTGTACCTCAATCAAATATAGGTTGTAATGTGTGCTTAAGTGGTTGTACCTTAATCAAATAACAATGGTTTCATTACCTTACCAAATTCAATCTTTTTGTATTCATATATGGTTGTAAATTGTGCTTAAGTGGTTGTACACTAATCAAATAATGGTTTTATTATCTTACCATATTCAATCGGTTTGATCTATTCAAAGTTGTGTTGTTTTATTTGTAAATTATTATTATTTATAATAATCTAATTAATTTAGCCAAAATCTTGTATAAATATAATTTGCAACATATTGATGCAATGGTTGTTGTAATGTATGCATTATGGTTTGTACAGTGGTAATGATACATATTATATATAGATTACGATGAACCTGTCAAACGAGAAAAAATTGACGCGGGTTCATCGTAACGCGCAAGTTCTAGATCAACTTAGTTATTTTATTCTATGTTTTACGTTTCGATTTAATTTCTTCGCATTAACAACGCAACTTCAGTGTCGGTGGTCGCTGACATCAGTGTCGCATTAGTGCACGCCCCCATCGCAACGCGGGGGGTGTTTAATACTAGTTATTATTATTTATCAATGAAGAATAGAACAAACAAATTAAAATGAATATTTAGTATATAATCTAATTATTATAAATGAAAAACAAAATGATATATTTATTATAATTACAAAATTAAATTTATTAATAATAATAGTTCTCAAAAAAGATAAAGTAAAATAAAATAACTTACATAAACTTTCTCTATAGGGACAATTTATGGTCCCTCTAGATTGTGAAGTGGTTGGAAAATTTAAAAAAAAAATGTGGGAAATTTTGCCGCTAAAAAAATTCACTGGTCAAAATTATTCGAAACCATATATCGTCCCTATAGCTTGAGTCTTTTTTTTTTTATTTTCGTCATTACTACATGAAATTTAAAAAATAATAATCAAAGCTATAGAAACGACTTATAGTCTCTACAAGTTGAAACATTTTTTAGGTTTTTTATGATATTAGAATTAAAAAAATAAACAAAAATAATTTATCTTTGAGCTATGGGGACGACTTTTGGTCCCTATAGAAAAAACATAAATGAAATGGAGGAAAACTCTATAGGAACGAAAAGTCCTCCTAATTGATTGTTGTATAGGGACGACTATTGTCCTCCCTATAGATTTTGTCTCTGCAAGTGTTTTTTCTTTTTTTTTTTAACTTTTTTTATTTTCGTCATTATTAAATGAAAATTTTAAAAAAATATTCAAAGTTATAGAGACGACTTGTGGTCTCTAGAAGTTAAAACATTTATTTGTTTCTTATTTATAATATTAGAATTAAAAAAAAAAAAAACAAAAACAATTTAACTTCCAGCTATAGGGACGACTTTTGGTCCCTATAGAATAAACTTATTTAAAAAACTGCAAAACTATATATGAACAAAAAGTCCTCCCCATAGCTTGTTCTATAGGGACGACTTTTGTCCTCCCTAAAAATTTTGTCCCTAAAAGTATTTTTTCTTGTAGTGAAGGTCAATTCCTGAATTCATCGATCTCCCATAATGGTGTAATAAGTCCATCCGGAAGAAAATATCAACTACCCATCAACTCTTAGAGCACCTATATGCCCCAAAAAGACAAACATAGCGTCCAAGGGCGTCCTCTACATCGTGACGAGAGGCTTTATCGGACAAAAAAAAAGATGGCAGTGCCATCACCTTCACGGCGCTATGGGGGTTGTTTTCAAAAAATGGACCAATCAAAAAATAGTTAGTGTTTTTTTAATTAATTAATAAAAATGAAAATTAATAATTAGGTAATAATTGGTAGGGGCTTTATGACTACGGGCTCTAGTGATATAACGTCTCATAAAGCCCCTGTGTGACGTGGCACGACACGTGTCGCATAATGCCTACAAAGGGGCTTTATGACTATGACGGAAATGAAAGAATTCGATAAAGAAATTGAAAAACTGTATCGGTGGATAATATTTTATTTGTATAAATTATTGAAAACCATCTCTCTTTATACAGACAGGCTACAATGAAGGATATTTAGTAATAAAGCTATAGTGATAAATCAAATAATAATAATAAGAAAGCTTGTTGCTAAAGCGCGTAAAAAGTAATGAACTTTGTTCGAACAAGAAATCATGAATTCCCTTTTTAATTCTTTCTCTGCTAGGATCTTGGTGCATGGTTAGTTTGCTAATTTAAAGGGCTACTCTTCCCATAAATGGATCTACTTCAAGACTTCTTTTGGATCCTCAGTGGTCATTGATTAGCCCCCATTTCATCCACTACTTCAATTTTATTTCATACATTACATTTCTTTAAGGAGTTATAAACAGGGTTCAAAAGTTTCTCTAGTGGTTGTAGTTTCTTAAGATGTTTGATATAGTATGGACCTGCTTAGATGAACAACTGATTGTTTTCAATTCGAATAAAAGCGTTCAAACTCATGAGGTGATCTAAAGGATTGAAAATCTTGAAGCTGAGTGTTGCTTGTAGTATCTTGCAGATCCAATGGCATTCCTGGCTGTGCCAAACTGATACTATTTCTGTACGAAAACTGATCAAAGGATAACGGTTCTTGATCAGGCCAACTTGAAGACCAAGAACTTGTTGACAGAAGAGAGAAAGCATTGTTAACATCTCCAGGTAAGATTGAATTGGAAGTTGGCTCCATACCTGTTACAAGTTTACCAGGCAAAACACAACTCATCTGTTAAAATATATGTAATCTAGACTTCTCCTAGTTATCAGTATTAGTATTATTATAGCTTATATCCGAAGTATATTATATTCTATGTATTATAGTTATCATTAGTAAAGTTATTTATGGATCACATTACCAACCATAGCTTTGAAAGGGTCCAATGGTTGTTGGTATCCCTTAGGTTAGTATAATGTATGTAAACAAAAATTGTGGGTTATTGTACGTAGAATGTGGTTAGTTAGTTAGTTAGGTAGTTAGTTGTTAATAGTGGTACTTAACTAGTATAAATAAGTGGCCATTGTGTTGAATCATTAATAGATAAAATTACATATTCATATCTCACATTCTGTCTCTAGATTTGGTTAGTTAGAAGTAGATTAGTTTCTCAAGTCACTTTATGGATAATATGAATCACTTAAAAACGATAAAAGTTTAGACCGACATACTAACTTTGCATATCCATTTTCACCAATACTTTCCAAGTTTCATAAAATCTACTATAAAAAATCCTAGGCTTTGAGAAAATGAGGAGACCAAACCTATGAAAGTTAGTTAGGTTTCACTAATCTACATGATATGCTTTCAGTTCATAGTTTCAACTATAACAAGGCATTTTTGCTATATAAGTTGCATGCATACCATTAAGATTTGTGTTCCTAGGCATGAACCTCTCAGAACTGAAGTTTAAGGTGCCATTAATGGGGAAGACATCAATCCCTCCACCTTTCCCAAGACCTCCAAGGGACTCTTTGCCTTTGAAGTTGCACGAATGTTCGGGTTGGGCTGAATCCAAAATGGGGATTGTGCCCCTATTTAGAAGAAAGTTCATCTGTGGTTTTCGATCTGTAATGAAAACAACACCACTCGTATGAAACAGTATGACGTTCATCATTTATGATAACTAGTCCCAAACTAATAAGAGATGTGCTACAAAATTTATCTAGAGATTTTGTATGCTGAATAGATAAATTATTTTTTAAAACTTAGTTTGATATATGAGGAATTAATACCACGTATTGAAGAGGACATCCGGGTTGAGCTGAAATGAATCTCTTCTGACGGTGGCCTACGTCGTCTTGCATTGTGTGCAGAAAGGCGCCGACGACAGCTACGCTTTCTATCATCGAATTCTGACAAATCATGGAACCTGCAAGATCACCCATCATATATATCGTTGGACACTTGGACTTGCTAGATGTGGAATTAGATCTTGTATTAAATATGAAATATGCTAAATTAATTGCAAAAACATTACTTTCCTGCTACATTGTTGACAAAATCGGCGTTCCATCCCGCCTACAATGACTTTAGGACTTCTAGAATGATTTGAACAAATTCTATGGCGACGGTGGTAGTCTTTGGCTGAGGAAAGGTCAAGGTTGCATCCTTCGACTTGACAATGCGGGGACTGTGAACTAAGGTAAGATGATCTAGATCGCTTTATCATGGGAGCCGATGTAGGAAACAAAGGCACAGATTTCGTAGCCGTCTTGTTATTACTGCTAGAACTAGTGCAAGCATGTTTACCAATCTTTAATCCAATCATTGCTTCACCAGATAACACTGAAACTTCTTCCACCATGTTAGAGTAGCTCACATTCTCTCCTAACCAAGAAGACTCTTCGTTTTCCAAGAAATCGTTTGGTAAATCATCGAACGCGCCCAAAGTTTTGATTGTTTCTTTAGATGAATTTACAGAAGCTGAGAGGGAGAAATCAAGATTATCTACTACCACATTTTCTTGGCTAGAAAACGGCATATTCCAGTCCCATTCTGTTGGAGTATTCAAATTCCAGTCCATCAGAATAATATTTATGAACCTTAAGAATGATATCTAAATGCTAAAATTAAGCTCCATCCATTTTCAAAGACTGAATCCAGCCTGTCATGAAGCACATATACAAGTTTCTTTATGAAAGAAAAGGATACAATTTTTGGATTTGTAGGTAGTAATTTAGAGGCGTGGGGAGTATTTCTAAGCATTTTCTGAAAGCTGTTGTATAAATAGGCAGTTTGCTACAATATTATTTTGAGTTTGCTGGTATGGCAAGCGACTGGATAATAATAACTCTTGTGACTCTACATGGAATATAAGTTTGGTTGGAGTTTGCTCGTTTGACCAGCAAACTCAAGCCAAGTCGCTTGCCACACCAGCGAACTCAAAAAAAAAAAAAAAAAAAAACATTCTCATATTTACTTGAGTTGGTGCAAGGAACTGCTAATTATTTGTACAACTTTCAAAAAAATGCATGGAAATACTTACCTGATTTCTAAACCACCAACAAATCCAAAAAAAATGCAAAATGATACAAAAATAGATTATAGTTATATTATAATTATAATAACAATAAAATGAACTAACCTCAGTTGGAGATCATGGAAGCCAAAGGTTGATAGAAGTCTTACAACTGTATAAGATTCCACACATCAAATATAAGGGTAGGTGGAAAAACAGATTTGGTACTCCCTTCAATACAACTTAAAAGAGATAGGTAGCAAGAAGAGACCCACATAACATATTGAAGTGCTGATAAAAACACCATATGGGAAAGCTAGCAATCATATAAAAACAGCACCAGCAGACAGAAGTCATGTCTCATGTGGCCCACTCTTGCATTAAAGAAGTTACTTTCTGCACATTAGTCTGTCCGCCAGTTTCATCATCGCTAGAAAAAAAAAACAAAAGGTATACGTACGTAACTCATTCTTAGATTAATCTTGATTCATGAGTTGTGGATCAATCGATAAAGCACCCGCAACGGATATCAAATTATGTTTTCATAACCGGAATGGTCTTCAAAACGACCGTCTTACTAGTTTGATTAACAATAATCTAATCTACTTCTAGTTTTACACCATTATCCACCATGAGACCGGAATCCTTGACCTCTTGGGTTACACACCTAGATATATACCATGAGGTGTGAATTTACATTAAAGTATGAAGTCGTTAAAGTAGTTAATATACATCATTAAATTGTACTTTAGAAAACAGCAATATATATGTGTGTTTGAATTTAGCTAAAAAGAAAAAGAAATTAGACTTGGTTTACTTTTTTATATAGCTAAGGTAATGTGTTATAATAGAGTTTTAGATTGAACCGTTGGAATGTTGTGGATACTCATAGAGTCATAGGCTCAAAATCAATATTTTGAATTACATATACAAAAGATAGTAAATGTGTATTTATCCTAAAAAAAAATAGAAATTGTTGTAAAAAACATACAAAAGACACTTTCTAGTATTTTAATTATGCAATCTAGAATATCAAAGATCCATTTAAATTTCGATTATACAAAAAATACCAAATGACCTTTGAATATTTCGATCATCCCTATCCTCCCTACACCCACCAGAAAACCTCATTTCTTTCTCCAAATCGATCCGCCCCATCTAAAAAACACGATCCTTCTTAAAGACTTTTATCTTAAAATCTACGAAGTCCTTGGTTTCGGTCCCTCTAAGGACGATTCTTGCCAAGGACTTTTATGTTTCAAAGCTTTTTTTTTTTTTTTTGAATAACCATTTATTTCTTCCTAATTTAACCTTTGATCCCTCACAACTGGTTGTATTTTGTATCCAAAAAGATATAAAAAAAATGGGTATTAAGTTATATAGACTTTCTTGTTTCTTGTGTGGTCCTCACTAGATCAAGAAGTCTGGATACACCATGTCTCCTTTTGTGTGTAATTCATTCTGTCAGACTTGACCATGTGGATTCTACAGTTGCCTGTATTAGCCAAGACAGATTAAACTAAGCACATGGCTTTTGGATGGTTACGTCATTCATATTTACATCCATCTTCACCATTCAACACGTACAATTTTTTTTACCACAATTCACGATGAGAGTTCCCATGATTTTTGGCCATTACTACAAATACTTAGAATGCTAATTAAAGCCTGTTTAAGTAAAAGCGTTCACAATGGTTCCTTTATATTTTTATGAGTAGGTTTTTATGAGTTATAAGGTAAATTGTTGAGGCCTGATTACTCTTTAAGTACTTTTGGTCTAGGTCAAATACTTCCCGAATACTCCAAGCTCCAACTATGGAACGCCTAAGACTTTTGCAACCATAGTTGTGAGTGGAGAAGAAAAAATGTTACTGTTTATTTGTAAATATACACTGTAAATATACTAGAACGCTGTTCACCCCTATTAATTTTTTAATATTTTTTGAAAGTGGTTGTGAGTGGAGAAAAGAGAAAATGTAATAATAAAGGCATAAAACATATTATTAGATTTTGTCATCTTCAACTATTAGCTATTGGCCGCTGCCACCCCTAACTATCACTTTGACGCCCATCACCTCCAACTTAACACTTAGTGTGTTCTGTCACCACGTCATTTACTGATCACTAAATTTTGATCCTGTTACTACATTTTTTGGGGTGTCATAGTGATCTTGGGAAGGTTTTAGGGATCTTAGGACACCCCCAATAGTATAGTAATATGATCAAAAGTTAGTGATATGGTGACAGAACACGTTTAGTGTTAAGTTGGGGGTGGCGGGTGTCAAAGTGATAGTTGGGGGTGGTAGCAGCCAATGACCAATAGTTAAGGGTGATAAAATCCAATAACCCATATAACAAAGAAGAAAGAGTTAAATGCCATTTTAGTCCCTATGGTTTGGGCCATTTTGCCAGTTTAGTCCAAAGGTTTCATTTTTAACCTGTGGGTCCAAAAATGTTTCACAGTTGCCATTTTAGTCCACTGGGTTAACTTCATCCATTTTTTCTGTTAACGAGAAGGCCAATTCGGTCATTTTATATGGCTGAATTGCCCTTTTAGTTAACAGAATTACATACAAAATGACCAAATTGGCCTTCTCGTTAACAGAAAAAATGGATGAAGTTAAACAAGTGGACTAAAATGGCAAATGTGAAACCTTTTTGGACCCACAGGTTAAAAATGAAACATTTGGACTAAACTGGCAAAATGACCCAAACCACAGGGACTAAAATGGAATTTAACTCAAGAAAAAACTATTCTTAAAGTGCCATCTAAAATCTTCACAAACTTTTCCTTCTCTCTTCAATTATTTCCACAAGAACATACAAATTTTATTTTGTATTCCTTTGTGATAATAACTACCTTGTAAAGTTGGTTGTTGAAGAAGCACTGAAATTAACTTTGATGCATGACTGACATCAACCATCTCTTTTCTTTGATATAATTGATTGGTGATTCATGCCATTTCGCTTTCTGCCAGCAGTTTAAATAACTCAAATTAACTTCACATTTATACACATCAATGCTGCTGGCAAACAAATGTTCACATATATGTTTTAGGTTCTTTAAAGACTCAAGACTAAATAATCAGATGTGAACTTAATTCTAACGCTAAATAAATGTCATTTGTCACTAAAATTGATATATGTCAACAGTGGCGGAACTAGAACTTCAACTCAGGGGTATCCCAAAATTTTTTAGGGGTGTCCTCGTACTTATTCAGGGGTGTCCTGTGTATAAAAATCGGAAAAAATTTTTTTTTTTACACTACTCGTAAAAACTTGAGCCGTAGCCCGGGCTACGCCCGTTTACACTACAGGTCCGCCCCTGTATGTCAAGTCTAAATTTAAAATGATACACAGATAATACGGATAGGGTTTAAGATTCAAGAAAAGAAAAGGTTATATATAACAAAGAAAGACTAGAAAATAAATAAGAAAGGGTGTGTCTATATACACCCTCTTTTACTTGAAGTCCCCTCATTGTGAGAGAAAACGTTGTGAGCCTCACACACGTAAGTATGTGAGAGAAAAAGAGTGTAACTAGTAAAGAAGTGGGGTGTATTTAGTAGCTCCTATAAAAAAACCTAGTCTAGTTAAACGGGTCAAGAAAAAGCCCAAAAGAATATGAGCTCAATAACGTATTAAGGAGGTATAGTGTATTATTTTCTTCTGCATGATTATCTAACCAGTATAATTGATCATACCTTGCTCGTATGTTATTAGACCATGTGTAGTGGTAATGTGTTATAATGCCCCCACCATGGGGCATTATCCGACACGTGACGTCCTAGTCAGCGTTGGGGCATTATAGCAAAAGTGGCGTAGTGGGCCATTATGCCAATAACGCCCAAATAATACCCCTTCCAATCATTAAACAAAAAAAAAACACTTACTAGTTTCTCATTGGTTGGGGCAAAGAGAAAGCTGCTACTCCTTTGCAAAAGTGGGTGGCATTAAATGAACTTGTCAGACATGTGAGTGGTGATTGGTTGGTCATGGTTGTGTGCAAGCGTTTTAATTTACACGCCCGAGCCATTTTTTTCCAAAAGTAACGCCCCAAAACGCCTAGTGTAGTGGGGGAGGGGGCGTTTTGGGGCGTTTTTTTTTCAATTTTTTTTTTAAAATAACGCTCCACTACGGGTGGTCTTATCGTTGTTGAGCTCCAACATTTACACGTAATCACCATTGAGCATGGTTTTTAGTGCTTATAATTCCCGGGTTTGAACTTTGAGCTTTTATATCGCCCACGGTATTACTAAAAACACATTAATCTACCTAACTAGTATTAAGTAGCCCTCGCGTTGCGGCGGGGGCGAGCACTAAGGCCACACTACTGCTAACGACCAACGACACTGAAGTTGCGGTGTGTTAATGTGAAGAAATTAAACCGAAACGTAAACCATAGAATAAAATAAGGGAAAATTACCAAAATGTCTTTTGACCAAGTGCATTTGCAAAAAAGTCACCTTCCTGCGTCCTTTTTTGAAGATCCTCCCAGCATCGGAAGCGTCCGCTTTTCACGTTGAAGCGTCCGCCTTTTACTTGAAGCGTCTGTTTCCATTTCAAGCGACACGTGTTGTAGCGTCCGTTCCGTTACGAAATTGCGTCGGTAACCTACGCATGATAACCATAATTTTTTTTAATGCGTCCATGTTTACGTTTCCGAGGCCTGGCCAACCTTTCCGAGGCCTGGCCGACGTTTCCGAGGCCTGGCCGACGTTTCCGAGGCTTGACCCCGACGCCCCCGATGCTTGACCGACGCTTCCCGACGGTTCGGTAAAAAAAATGAAAACTCAAAAGCCGTTTAACTTTTACCGTTGCACACATTTACCCCACTATATAACCCGTTCACTTATCACTCACCAAACAAAACACCCGCCGTTTTCAAAAAGGTTTGCAAATAAACATCAGCCATTTCACTAGAAAATCCGACGCCGTCAAACGACCCGACAATGGCCACCTCCTGGACTGACGTTGAAGACATTGCTCTGTACGAAGCATGGGAGCAGGCAATGATCGATCCTCCACCTCGAGGACAGGGTGGGCTCTGGGTCAGTGTTCAACAAAATTTCGCCCAACTACGTGGTCCGGAACACAACCGGACCGTTGACGCACTATCCTCTAGGTTCCGTGTGCTGCGGTTGGAGTGTGAGAGATTTGATCGATATTTCAAGAAAGTGGAGACGGAAATGCCGGACCTTGGTGAGGACGATCAGAAGGAGGTGGCCCTCATCAACTACCGCCATGAAGAGAGACATGATTTCAAACATGTCTCGGAGTGGGAAGCTATCAGGATATGGTTTTAGATAAATATTATAATATTTTATGTGTTGTTTGGTTTTTTTTTTTTTTATTATGTTATGTTTTTAATGTTTAATATAACAAATTTTAACTAAAAAATAACATGTTTTATATCGTTTAAAAATTGCTCCGTTAACATACATATAGTAGTTTAATAATTTTTATAAAGAGCATGCACATGATCCCATGTTAGAAAAATGTTTATAGGTTATATATATATAAAAAAATAAAAAAACAAATTGGACAAAGATAGGGAACGAACCTGCGTCGTTGGCCGACGCTTAAGAAGCTTCGCGGACGCATTGCATCGGACACGTGTCGCCTGAAAGGAAACGGACGCTTCAAGTGAAAGGCGGACACTTCAACGTGAAAGGCGGACGCTTCAACATCGGACACGTGTCGCTTGAATGGAAACAGACGCTTCAAGTAAAAGGCGGACGCTTCAACGTGAAAAGCGGACGCTTCCGAGGCTGGGAGGACCTTCCAAGGACGCAGGAAGGTGACATTTTTGCAAATGCACTTGGTCAAAAGACATTTTGGTAATTTTCCCATAAAATAACTAAGTTCATCTAGCACTCACGCGTTACGATGAATCCGCGTCTATTTTTTCCCGTTTGATAGATTCATCGTAATCTATATATAATATATATCATTACCACTATAAAAACCATAACGAGTACATTACAACAACCATTGCATCAATATGTTGCAAATTATATTTGTCACACCCCCAAAATCCACACGCGGAGTATCACCGCTTGGAGGCATGACTGACCAGGATCCTAACCACCAATCATATTGAACGTGTAATATAGTTAAGTATAGCGGAAGCATTTAAGCAAAACTCAAACATAAGTGTTAACGTATAAAATATCATAAGTGTTGATCCTTTGCCCACAACGACCTGCTCCTCCCTGTGCAAGCTCCATAAGTACCTAAGGTCCTGCAAGGCATGCAGCAGAGAGTCAACAACTAGTTGAGCGAGTTCACAGAAAGTAAGTTCAGTAATAGAAATGGTATAGCAAGCATTGCGTTCGTTCATCTAATCATGCATCGTATTAGTTCGTTCATTGTTCATGTATAGTATTGGTTCGTATCGCGGGCCCTTTCGGCATGTATGCGAAGATTGGGGTTAATACTCCCAAATATCCTAGACTATGTATATTTGTATCGCTGGCCACCCTGGCATGTGTGCGAAGTTCTAATATGTTTAGTTCGCGGCCTTTCCAAGGCATGTGTGCGAAGATCAGTCATAATTATCGCAGCCAACCCTTGGCGTGTATGCGAAGATCTGTTCAAAAAGGTATACTAGTCTAGCCGTATCTTATCATTCACCACCCTCACCCTGAGGTCTCATATCATTAAGTTCCGTTAACTAAGTATGTACGTTTATTTCATTCAATCCCATTCCCACCCTGGGAACCCCATGCCTTGGCTGTGTGAACTCACCTTGGGTTGCTCGGCAGATACACAAAGAGAAAGAGAGAGTTTCTTGAACTAACGGTGGTCAACCACGTCCTAACAGGGTTACCACATAAGTCAGGTTCGTATATAGCACGCATATGGTATCACGTATAATCATGGCAAACACGTACACGTATCAGTAATCCAATAACCAACAAGTAAACAAATCCAAGTGTCCGGCCCAAACATAACCCGGCCCAAAAACAGTAATAGCCCATAACAACATATCAGTCCAGCCAGATAAGCAGTCCAACTAGATAAGCAGTCCAACTAGCAGAGATGTAAACAAGTCCAATTATCCGGCCCAATTAGCTGGGCTCGTGTCAGTGTGCAAGTCCAATTATGTGCACGTGCATGGTCTCGACTCGAGACTAGAGATCTCGAGTCGCAACAAGGGAGATCTCGACAGAGGCATATCCTTCGAGACTAGGTGGTCTCGAGTCGCAACGGGGTTACGAGTCGCAACAGCTGGTCTCGGCTCGTCATGGTCCGGTTACGAGTCGCAACGGGACTCGCAACCATGGTTTCGGCTTGTGTTGTTGTGTGAGGTTCCGAGTCGCAACAAGACTCGCAATCTCGGTCTCGACTCGCAATCCGTGTGACTAACAACTTGTAACAGTTTCCATGTTTCATGCAATCAGTTATGCCAATCAATTATCAACTTCCATAATTCAAATCAACTATCAGTTTCCAATGAAACCTACCAATTATTATCGATCAAACAGTATCCAAGAACATTCATATTATCATCAAGAACAATAGCAATTAAATCAAACAAACATGCAATCAGATTATCAAACCAGCCGATTCTAACTAGCATGCACCCTAGCCTGTGTGTAATTACATCTGTTAATATGATTATCAATCCGTTCAAGCTATACCAACACTATCAGATCTATACATGAGCCGATTACATGAACATCATCAATCACATACAATAGCCCTAGATTATCATGCAAGAACACCACCAAACATGAAATCATATAACATCATGTATAAGCAATCATAAACACTAACCGATTCTAGAGTGTGTGCACGAGGGATGATCCGACTACAAGGAACTTCGAGACTAGAGAGGGTCGGCTGCCTTTGATCCCGGTTCCGGTTGCGAGAGAAAGAGAGAAAGTGTGTGTGATCTAGGTTGCCAAGATTGTAAAACTAAACCCTAATGAGGTGTGTATGCATATATACGTAGAGGAGGTGTGGGCCGAAATCCCACACGGGCTGTGTCATGGTCTCGAGTCCACTAAATGGACCGAGTGGGTTTTCGTGTAATCCAATACTATTCGGTTTAAGCAACATATCACGCAATCACATAACCATGTAACACATAACATATCATGTATTCGTTCAATTAACATAGTTCACGTGAGCATATAACGTTACACAAGATAAGTCTAGAGTACGGGTTGTCACATTATCCCCAACTAATTGGAAATTTCGTCCCGAAATTTGGTATGCACTCACTGAGGAAGCTAGGTAAGTTCAATCGTTCACCGGTTTTTCCTGGGGTGTCACATCCTCCCCCCGTTGATCTGGAATTTCGTCCCGAAATTCCGAAGTAGTAGCTTCAGTCTCAGTAGTGGTAGCATTGGTTTCGAATAACTGGGGGTACTTTTCTGTCATCCTGTCTTCGCGTTCCCGGGTGTACTCTGGGCCACGGTTGGAGTTCCAACGAACTCGGACAAGAGGGATTCTCTTGTGTTTGAGGACCTTCACATCCCGGTCCGTGATTTCCACTGGTTCCTCGACGAACTGCAACCGCTCGTCGATAGTGAGTTCTTTAAAAGGAATGATGAGGTTTTCATCTGATAGGCACTTCTTTAGGTTCGACACATGAAAGACATTGTGAACTGCCCCGAGTTCAGCTGGTAGGTTCAATCTGTAGGCTACCCTGCCTATGCGTTCTATGATCTCGAATGGTCCGACATACCGCGGATTCAGCTTGCCCCGTTTGCCAAAACGTACCACACCCTTCCAGGGTCAGACTTTTAGTAAAACCCGGTCCCCGACCTGAAATTCCAAAGGTTTTCTACGCTTGTCCGCGTAGGCTTTCTGACGGTCGCGTGCTGCCGCCATGCGTTGTCGTATCTGTGCTATCTTTTCTGTGGCGTCCACTACAATCTCTGGACCCGTGATCTGACTATCCCCCATCTCTGCCCAACAGAGAGGTGACCGGCATTTACGCCCGTACAATGCCTCGAATGGAGCGGCTTGTATGCTGCCGTGCTCATGTTTAACCGTGAGTCGAATGGTTTGTGCATTGCTTGCCAAGGTTCTGACGTGAATCGTGCATCGCGATCCGAAATGATGGACGTGGGCACCCCGTGCCTCGAAACAACTTCTTTAAGATAGACGTCTGCGAGAGTGGAGAACTTGTCCGTTTCCTTTATAGGTAGGAAGTGTGCAGACTTGGTGAGTCGATCCACGATCACCCATATGGTATCGTTCCCACGCTGGGATCTAGATAGGCCTGTAACGACATTCATGGAAATTTCTTCCCATTTCCATTGCAGTATCTTAGGCTGCTGAAGTAGGCCAGCTGGTTTCTGGTATTCGACCTTGACTCTCACACAGGTCAAGCATTTTCCGACGTACGTAGCGATGTGGGCCTTCATGCTAGGCCACCAGTATGTAGTGCTGATGTCGTGGTACATTTTATCCGACCCTGGATGTACCGAGTAGCGAGACTTGTGAGCTTCATCCATTACGAGTTCGCGTAGACTGCCATAGAATGGGACCCAAATACGCCCCGTTACATAGTAGGCGTCGTCTGCCTTCTGTTCCATTTGTTGTCGTGAGTTGCGTAAGGCTTCAGCCTTGACGTTTTCTGGTTTCAATGCTTCTATCTGAGCATCTCGTATCTGTGCAGGAAGGCTAGACTGAATCGTAAGCTGTAGCGCTCGCACGCGCTGAGGTAGAGTGTCCTTCCGACTGAGGGCGTCCGCCACAACATTGGCCTTGCCTGGATGGTACTTGATGACGCATTCGTAGTCGCTAAGTAGTTCAACCCCTTGCCGTTGACGCATGTTCAAGTCCTTCTGCTTAAGGATATGCTCGAGACTCCTGTGATCGGTGTAAATCGTGCACCTGGTACCGTACAGGTAGTGTCGCCATGTCTTAAGCGCGAACACATCAGCTCCCAGCCCTGAATCGTGCGTCGTGTAGTTGTGTTCATGAATCTTGAGTTGACGAAAGGCGTAAGCGATAACCTTGTCGCGCTGAAAAGCAGTCTCCTGGGGCTCTCCCCAGCAATAGGTGACACCCTTCCGTGTCAGTAGCGTAAGTGGCTGAGCAATCTCCGAGAAATCCCTGCGTAAACCGTCTGTTGTACGTGGTGCAGGCCAGTTTCTGGTCGAGTCTACCTTGGATGGGTCGACACGGATCCCATCCTTGTTCACTACGTGGCCTAAGAAGTGGACTTCACGAATACTATGACGAACTTGTCTAGGTAGGGTTTGCACACCCTGTTCATAAGGTCCGTAAATACGGCAGGTGCGTTCAATAATAACAAACCATCCATCATATCAACCATAAAGTATAGTAATTAAAATAATCCATAAAACCCAATACGATTTATGTTCAAACCAAACTTTGTTTGAGTAACAGAGACATAATAAAGAAAATCCCAAAACGAGTTATAAGTTCAAATATTGTTCACAGCGTCTCCTTGTCCTAACACGAAAGCTCGACCTCTTGCCTCGTTGCCATTGTTGTTGTTGTTGTTGTTCCCGTTGCCCTGGTTATTGTTGTTGTTCTGATTCTGGTTCAACTGCGGGCAATCGCGCTTGTAATGACCTTCTGCCCCACACTGGAAACATCCCCGATTTCCACGCTGTGGCTGCTGCTGCTGTGGGTTCTGAGGAGCTGGTGGTGGAAGTTGCTGGTTCTGATTAGTTGGCCGTGAGCTTCTGCAATCCTTGGCTTCGTGCCCTAGCTTGAGACATCTCTGGCAACGTTCCTTGCGACACCTTCCACTGTGGTGCCTGTTACACTTGTTACATAGTGGGTGTACTCCCCTGTATCCACCCTGCTCCAGATTGCCAGATGATTGCTGACTCGGATTCTGGTAGTCATTCGTCCTGCGCTGCTGTGCTTGAAACTGATCGGGAACTGATCCCCTGCTGGAATCCCCATCCCATTTCCGTTTGTTGTCGTTGGGTGTAGCAGAAGTAGCAGCTGGAGTGACTGTAGCAGTAGTGCTGACGCGCTTGGGCAGTTTATTCTGATCCACTGCCTGGTCGGTGATGCGATGAGCGAGGCGCTGAATTTCCTGGATGTTGTCGAGGTTAGCCGAGGTAACGTGGCTCTGGATCTCTGGCGCCAATCCCTTGAGATACATCTCAATGCGCTTGTATGGAGGGTCCACCATAGTTGGACACAGAACGGCCAGCTCATTCGACCGTTTCGTATACGCTTCGATCTCTGACCCAATCATTTTCAGATTATACAGCTCGTCTTCCAGCTTGTGAATGTCTTCACGCGTACAATACTCACGCTTGATGAGTTCCTTGAAATCGTTCCATGGGGTGGCGTTAGCAGCTGCCAACCCTAAGATTTGAACTTGGGCGTTCCACCAAGTCAGTGCTATTCCCTCCAAGGTGCCGGTGGCAAACTTGACCTTGCGAGCCTCAGGGCACTCGCACATTTCGAATACTGATTCTAGTTTCTCAAACCAGTGGAGGAGTCCCACTGCCCCCTCTGTGCCGCTGAAGGAATTTGGACGACAGTCCATGAAATTCTTAAAGGTGCAAACTTGCTGCGCTGGTTGACCTATTGTGTACGAATAGGGCAAAGTTTAAATACAAGGGCTAGCTTAGGAATGTAGGATCTAAAGATCCTAGTGTAAGTTATGACTACAGGGTATACTACCTGCTTGAGCAGCTGCAAGTGCCGCAGCAACTTGAGCTTGAACGAGAGCCTCTAGCTGGGCTTGAGTCATGTTGATTCGTCCAGACATGATCTTCATAGTACAAGTAACGTAAATGAGAGTGGTTTGCGAGTAGGGCGATGACAGAAAAGTATAAGCACGTAGGTGTTCTCATGTAACAAGGTCATGTGTATCTAAGCGTAATGCGAGCAAAGATCTAAGCAGTTCTAGCAAACAGGCAATAAACATACACCTTATTACCTAGGATGTCGAGTCTTGCACGTGGAGCGAAGCGTCGTTGTGGATCGTTGAGAGCACTGTTCTGGTTATAGTCTGGTTTTAATAAAACGTTTTTTTTTTCCATATTAAAACCTAGTTCTCTATAACCAATGGCTCTGATACCAATCTGTCACACCCCCAAAATCCACACGCGGAGTATCACCGCTTGGAGGCATGACTGACCAGGATCCTAACCACCAATCATATTGAACGTGTAATATAGTTAAGTATAGCGGAAGCATTTAAGCAAAACTCAAACATAAGTGTTAACGTATAAAATATCATAAGTGTTGATCCTTTGCCCACAACGACCTGCTCCTCCCTGTGCAAGCTCCATAAGTACCTAAGGTCCTGCAAGGCATGCAGCAGAGAGTCAACAACTAGTTGAGCGAGTTCACAGAAAGTAAGTTCAGTAATAGAAATGGTATAGCAAGCATTGAGTTCGTTCATCTAATCATGCATCGTATTAGTTCGTTCATTGTTCATGTATAGTATTGGTTCGTATCGCGGGCCCTTTCGGCATGTATGCGAAGATTGGGGTTAATACTCCCAAATATCCTAGACTATGTATATTTGTATCGCTGGCCACCCTGGCATGTGTGCGAAGTTCTAATATGTTTAGTTCGCGGCCTTTCCAAGGCATGTGTGCGAAGATCAGTCATAATTATCGCAGCCAACCCTTGGCGTGTATGCGAAGATCTGTTCAAAAAGGTATACTAGTCTAGCCGTATCTTATCATTCACCACCCTCACCCTGAGGTCTCATATCATTAAGTTCCGTTAACTAAGTATGTACGTTTATTTCATTCAATCCCATTCCCACCCTGGGAACCCCATGCCTTGGCTGTGTGAACTCACCTTGGGTTGCTCGGCAGATACACAAAGAGAAAGAGAGAGTTTCTTGAACTAACGGTGGTCAACCACGTCCTAACAGGGTTACCACATAAGTCAGGTTCGTATATAGCACGCATATGGTATCACGTATAATCATGGCAAACACGTACACGTATCAGTAATCCAATAACCAACAAGTAAACAAATCCAAGTGTCCGGCCCAAACATAACCCGGCCCAAAAACAGTAATAGCCCATAACAACATATCAGTCCAGCCAGATAAGCAGTCCAACTAGATAAGCAGTCCAACTAGCAGAGATGTAAACAAGTCCAATTATCCGGCCCAATTAGCTGGGCTCGTGTCAGTGTGCAAGTCCAATTATGTGCACGTGCATGGTCTCGACTCGAGACTAGAGATCTCGAGTCGCAACAAGGGAGATCTCGACAGATGCATATCCTTCGAGACTAGGTGGTCTCGAGTCGCAACGGGGTTACGAGTCGCAACAGCTGGTCTCGGCTCGTCATGGTCCGGTTACGAGTCGCAACGGGACTCGCAACCATGGTTTCGGCTTGTGTTGTTGTGTGAGGTTCCGAGTCGCAACAAGACTCGCAATCTCGGTCTCGACTCGCAATCCGTGTGACTAACAACTTGTAACAGTTTCCATGTTTCATGCAATCAGTTATGCCAATCAATTATCAACTTCCATAATTCAAATCAACTATCAGTTTCCAATGAAACCTACCAAGTATTATCGATCAAACAGTATCCAAGAACATTCATATTATCATCAAGAACAATAGCAATTAAATCAAACAAACATGCAATCAGATTATCAAACCAGCCGATTCTAACTAGCATGCACCCTAGCCTGTGTGTAATTACATCTGTTAATATGATTATCAATCCGTTCAAGCTATACCAACACTATCAGATCTATACATGAGCCGATTACATGAACATCATCAATCACATACAATAGCCCTAGATTATCATGCAAGAACACCACCAAACATGAAATCATATAACATCATGTATAAGCAATCATAAACACTAACCGATTCTAGAGTGTGTGCACGAGGGATGATCCGACTACAAGGAACTTCGAGACTAGAGAGGGTCGGCTGCCTTTGATCCCGGTTCCGGTTGCGAGAGAAAGAGAGAAAGTGTGTGTGATCTAGGTTGCCAAGATTGTAAAACTAAACCCTAATGAGGTGTGTATGCATATATACGTAGAGGAGGTGTGGGCCGAAATCCCACACAGGCTGTGTCATGGTCTCGAGTCCACTAAATGGACCGAGTGGGTTTTCGTGTAATCCAATACTATTCGGTTTAAGCAACATATCACGCAATCACATAACCATGTAACACATAACATATCATGTATTCGTTCAATTAACATAGTTCACGTGAGCATATAACGTTACACAAGATAAGTCTAGAGTACGGGTTGTCACATTATCCCCAACTAATTGGAAATTTCGTCCCGAAATTTGGTATGCACTCACTGAGGAAGCTAGGTAAGTTCAATCGTTCACTGGTTTTTCCTGGGGTGTCACAATATTTATACAAGATTTTGGCTAAATTAATTAGATTATTATAAATAATAATAATTTACAAATAAAACAACACAACTTAGAGTGGATCAAACTGATTGAATATGGTAAGATAATGACCATTATTTGATTAGGGTACAACCACTTAAGCACAATTTACAACCATACATACATACAAAACGGATTGAATTTGGTAAAGTAATGAAACCAGTATTTGATTAAGGTACAACTACTTAAGCACAATTTACAACCAAATATGCATACAAATGTTCCAAATTAATAGTATATAAATAAATGCATGAAGCATAACCACATAATCTTTTTTTTTTTTTGAAACACACCCAAAGCCAATGATACAATCACCCTAAGCTAAATGTTGTTGCTTATTTATAGTGTAGAGGAGGTATAGTGCCCGAGGGCATTATAGATGATGAGTTGGCGGGGGTGACGCCCCCACACGCTCTGGCCTTATGAGTTAGCAGCCCATGGGTTTCTTATAAACCATGTATATCAACCAAAGCATTATGTACAAAATCTTAAAGCAAGAAAAACCTTCTAAGCACATGTTACTATACCATATAGCCAAGATATGTTACTAATTGATAGTTTATAATAAATAAATAATCTTTGAAAACACATGTCACCCTTTGGTGTCTCTTGACCCATTAAGTAAAGATATTAAATATTTTTTTTGTTTATCTCTCCTTTTACATAATAATATTCAACTAGTGATATTTCCCCCGCGCTTCGTCGCGGGATTTTGATCGGTATCTGTTCAGTTAGTTACGGTATCGGCACTCGCTATAGTAATCGAAAGAAAAAACCTTACATCGATAGAAAACAATAAAAACAAATATTGGTACTGATGTTTTTCAGTTGTAATCGATTTAGTTGGTTTGGGTTCTATGCATATTTTTTCAACATTGTCATATAAACTTTATTGAAAACGGCTATTGTGACACTATCGTACCAAACCAAATCGACACCAACTAAATTGTTCGGTACCATTATTTTTTTTATATTTGATTTTTCTTTCGATAAACTAAGATCGTATCGCTACCATACCGAACCGAACAACATCGGTACATATATGTATTATCTTTTATGGTTTTTTGTTTGATAACATATATCATGCTGCTACCCTAGGGAACCGAACCCAAAGCGAACGAACAACATCGGTTCAGTACGGATGTTTATTTTCACTGACTTTTCTTTCAAAAACTGACATCGCATCACTTGCATACCATACCAAACAACATCTGTACTGATACCTGTATTCATTTTATGGTTTTCGGTTTCAATTTTTTCATTTATACAACTCTGTTTATAACGATAACTAAATATTTGTACTGGTACCGTGACAATTTGAACTGACCGATATGGTTCGAACTACATCGGTGTCGGTACCTGTGTTTGTTTTTATCGTACCGGTACTATAATGAATCAAACCGATATCGAATTGATAGTTAAATAAAATACAACTAACTAAAAATAAAAAAAAAATCTAAGAATTAATATTTACTATTTATTACTAAAAAATCAAACAATAATTAGTTACTATTTTATATATATTGTTTTCAAACTACCATGAATATTAATTTTAATTTTAAAATAATATGTAGCTTTTTGATATTTTATTATATCAATATATTATTTTAAATAATTACTTTTAACATATTTTCAGGTTTTTCTTTTCTAAAACCATATTTTCTTTATCATTTATTTTTGTTTTAATAATTCTTTTCTCTTTTTTTAATTCATCTTCGCTTTCTCAATTAGTTTGATATTTCTTTAATAACTTATGTTCGTTATTTTTTTAAGCTTAAAGTACGTAGTTTTGTTTAATTTTTACCCTCGATCAGTATAAGTTTTATTAAAAATGAATTTATATTCCAAAAAATGTATTTATTTAGTATCGTAATATTGGTACGATGATATCATCTGAACCGATTCTAACGGTTAGGCTTTCTAAACAACATGATACATTTTCAAATAACGTTTGTTATACATTATCATTTGCTCCGTTTCGCGACAACGCGCGACGTAAAAGAACCTAGTTTATTATTAAAAAATTAAATTAAACAATAATAAATAAATATTATAAAAAACAAATCAAATACTTCAATTACTATTCATGAGAACATATATTAATATGTAAGAACATATATTAATATGTATAATAATAATTATAATATTATAAAACTAACTTTTAGGAATTTTATTATAAATTTAGTTATGCATACCTATTACATATTAACTAAATGAATTTAATATATTTGATTAAATATAGATAGTTATAATTTTTTATATTACTTATTATTTAAAAAAAGTTGTATTATGTCATCAAATTACCTATTACCTATTACCTATACATATATTAATTTTAGAAGTGAATGAACAGTAACTTAAGGGATGAATAAATAGTATTGGGTACTGGTACCGGTACTCGTTTTTACCAAATCAGGTGTATTTTTGGTACCGTATTCACTGATTTTTACCCTCAAATACCGGTGCCGTACCAGTACCGACCGGTGCCGAGCCGTAACGTACCAGGTATCCGTAACGTACCAGGTATATTAGGTACCGGTACACACTTTTGGAGATTTCAATAACAGTATTTTCGGTACCGGTTGGTACCGAGCTCATCAAATCCTGTAGCAAAGTAGCAATGCAAGTAATTGCACCGTTTAGATTACTTTTCATACACACACAGTAAGTAAACTATATTTCGTTTGAATGAGGTTTTATATACACAACAACTTATTTTGCTTTCTTTTTTGTCTTTTTTCTGTAATGAATGAATTGTAGCATGTAAAATTAACTTGGATATTTAGATTATTGATGAGCAAATCGTATCAAATCCTGTAATCAAACCGGTATCGTATCGGTACCAAATTTACTATTACCAAATCATTTTCGTTACCAATTTGGTAGCCACCTTTTGGCGTTTTTAGAATCGTTACTTTCGGTTTAGCACCATACTTGTATTTATTGATTTTTACCTTCAAATACCATACCGTATTGTACCGAGCATTTTCGGTGCCGGTACCTAATTTCGATGATTTCCCAGATCGGTACTTTTGGTGCCGTTACCGGTACCGAGCTCATCCATATTTTAACGTGTTAGCACCGTAATAACTAAATTGAAAACAACAGAATTTTCAACGTGTGGGACGTGTGGGTCCTATTATTATATATTAGGTTATTTAAAATCGTTTTTTTTAGGACGGAGTGACCATCCTTACCACGTCATTTTTATTTATGTTTTAATATTCGGTATCTGCTGCTAACACACGTTTTAGAGACATTGGGTCCCCGCCGCAACACACGGGCGGAAAATCAACTAGTTGTTTTTACATTTTAATCAAATCCACTACTCTAGACAACTAGATTAATTATTCGTTTCAGTTTTTATCTATAAATTTTTTAATTCAAAATTTCGTTTATCATCAATTGATTATTTAATCATATTTTTATGAATTCTCCAAACTTAAAACAATTTAAGAACCATGTAGGATCCAATTAAAAAATTCAATCATATATTCACATACTCAAAGATATAATATGTGTTCAAAGATATAATATGCGTTGCATCTCACAGTATTTTTTTCATATTATTATAGATTAAAGTATCCAAATAATCTATTTCTTTTATTCCCGTTTCGATTTATATCATGACTCAATGTTGTTTTTTAATATGTTTATATATGTTTTGTAGATGTGGCAACTTCGATCCATTTTCTTATAAACGCGTCAATTTACATTATGTGTTATCTCTAGTGGGTCAAATAGTTAAATATTAGATAAAAGTAGACTAAAATGAGAAGACAGATCGGTTGAAAGTCTTTATAAGTTTAAACTTAATGCAAATAAATATATTCAGATTGTTGAAATATAATCCGTATAGTATAAGTTTTTCCCATATTTGTAACTAAGCTATATCTAATAAATAAGTAATTGGTTGCGTCACGTGTCATAATTCTTTTAGCCCAAAATTCTTGTAACCTTTCAAATTTTTCTCATTTTTTTTCTCTAAAAACCCAAACTATAAATAAGTTACTGACTGAACTCCACTTATTGTTTCTTATTTATTTATTATTTTCTTTATTAATAATTGTTTAATTATTTATTGATTCAACTACGTTTAATACACAAATTCCTCATTAGACTAAATTTTTGGTGTAAAATAAGGTGAAACAGCTAGTATGATATGTTGAATTATCAAGCGGATATCATGAAATCACATACACAGTTGAATAACTTGTAAGACGTTTTTTATTAATCAAAAAAGATATTACAATGCATAAGAAAATAACCCTAGCAAGCCTATTTTTATAGGTAAACAACTTTATAAATAAGAAAACTATAAACTAGGAAACATAATCATACTTGACTTTTAACTTAAATAAAAACTCCATAAATAAAACTAATTTTACTATTAGTACCTAGACTTTAAATAAACCCCTCTAATCACCCCTTAAGATCAAACCGCACCACTCTAATATCGTCTTGTTCATCATGAAACACCTGAGTTTTTGTTTCCGGTTTCAGTTGTTAAATAAAGAATGTACATAATCTAGGACTTTTTTTTTGAACGTTAAATTTCATTAGAAAACGGCAAAGCCCACCAAAAAGAGGACCGCCAAAACAAAATCTAGGACATGGGTCACGATATTAATATTTAATATAGTTATATAAATAAAAATACTAAAGATACCCTTTTTATAGGGAAATTATAGTCTACGTACCATAAACAAATCTAAACGAAACAATATATATAATACAACACATGTAAACAAATCGATTTAAATTGTAGTCTTCAACAAAAGTATAAAGCGCACCTTATTGTACGATCCTTTGCGTAGTCTTCAACGAGGTCTTCATGTAGTTTCCCTTGCTGTAAGAAAGAATAAACGGGTGTTGACGATTGTGGCTGAGGCACGTGTTCAACACGTTTGACGTTTCCCTTAAAACATATTTCGCCCCTCACCTAAAGACGACGCGTCTGTCTCCCAGGGTAAAACAGCCGAAGCAGCCTGTACTGCCAAAAATGGCCACCCGCCCGAGGTTACACCGGATGAAATTATAGTGTTAGAACTTGCGAAAAAAATATGGATCTGAAGGTGATGGAATCGAGCAGAGAAAACTTATCTCTCTAAGTACAGAACACTTGGGCCTTCAAGTATCTCCAAGATCTATTCAAATTTTTTTTCGAATAAATTGTCATTTTAGTCCCTGAGTTTTTGTCCAAATTGCCATTTTAGCCTAAATAGTTTTTTTTCCCTCCTCTGGGTCCCTGACTCTGTAACGCCGTAACACATTTTAACCAAATGACGTAGCAGAAAATACAAACTAAAAAAATTTCTTTCATTATATTCATTCTTTTATATTAAATGCATTAATCCTTTCTATAAATTAAATAAAACCTGGCATACTTATATTAAATTACGTGACCACGCACATACACATACAATCCATCTCTTGACTCGAACTTCAACCGCTTACACTCCATGATGAGAATCCATAGTTCTGTACAACCTGCAGACACCACATACCATCACATCATTAGCAACCGATGGCATCATACGTAACTTTTGAACATGCATAATCAGGCGTCAACATCTCATGCTTTCGCTTATGGAAATCCATTCGTCCATCCATTCGAACACCATCGTTGGATTTCAGCATCAAGCCTTCAACTTCCATTATTAGTATACCTACTTCTATTTCATTCTCAATAGAAAGACGATTGGCATCATTAGACTTCATTCATATATGTAGGTTCACGTATACACATAAACAAGTCTCATTCGTTCGTGCATATAACTAAATTCCAATTCATACATACATACCTTTCTATTCGTACACATACTTACAATCAACATCTTTCACAATATTACATGCAAGTCCTAAACACACACGTCATGTAAATCACATACACATAAATTTTCATACTTACGTGTTCATAGTCATACTCTCCTACGAGTTCCAATTACTTACATACAATCAAACCTATACTTTTATGTCATCACAATCACATTCTTGTTAGCATACATAATTGTACATGTTAACGATCATATAGATTGCATATTTCACATTAGACTTTCACTTATCATTTGTAACAAGCACAAGGCATAAATTCAACAATGCATCATTCCAGATTCTTAGTTGCGTTACTTTCATTAATTAATCATTCATTAACATACATAGCTCAATTTACTGAAAATAGGCTGTTTTGGGACGTCCGTTTACTGGACTTACGACCTTGCAAGAATTACAATCTTTTTATGTGACGTGCCCCTCGGAGGGATTATCCTTGTGTTAAATTTTTAGAGTCTAACTCTCTACCAAAAATTTACAAAAAATCATTTACTAAGCAGCAATCAGATTCGTCACTTTCTAACTGCAGCCCATAGAAAAGTTCATTTAAAAATCCTCGGTTATCCGATTGACATAATTCCAGTTGGAGATTTTGATAACCTCCTGAAGCTACCTACAGTAAAAATTTAAGATCATAACTCAATCCCTAAATTTAGTTCTGACATTCGTAATGGGCTGCAAATTCTGCCAGAAAACGCAGCCTGAACCTTCGATATGGAAAAATTCATAAAATGTTCATTTTTCGTCGAAAAAATGCAATTTCAGTTGGGTTTGAAAGGTTTTTCCTAGTTCATCATAAACTCAATAAACATCAGTTTTTTGACAAGATTTGACCCAGTTTCAGCCGATTAAATTCGGCTATAACTTTCTGGACAGATTCTGTTTCATCAAATCTCTTCTAATAATCTCACCTATGCATTTCATCAAACACTTAGTGTACATACTACTAATTAAGCACAGTGTACAAGTATTCCATGCTTTTCTTCCTACTTATCACCTTCATTTATCTACACAAGTAAACATCATACCAATTCCATACCATACTCAATCTATATACAAGTACACATCACATACTACACATATTCATGATCAAGTTCATACCATTTCGTGGATTAAACATAAACCCACTTAACTAAGTGTGGTAATTCATCCAAACACCTAAATTATAGCATTTTACTCAAAATCTTCACTTAGGGCTTGTTCCTAAGCAAGCACACATCACTAATTTGGCCATAACCTCTATGATTCATACATAAATCACTACTCGTGATGTTCATCAAGATTTCTCAACTTCATTAAAATTCGACATACCTTATGATCCCCTAGCTTGGGTGATCGTTAATTCATGTTCCTTTATGAGTTTGAGCCTCAATTCATCGTTCAATTTGATGATTCTTGATGAACTAGGGTTTGCACCCTTGTTCTCTTCTCCTGATTGTCGACGTATACACACACTAAGTGTGTGTTATGTGTTGATCTTTATGTTTTAATAACACAAGTTCCCTTGTTGGCAAGCTTGGTCCTTCAAGTTTAGTTAAGTTACTAAGTAGGCCACAACCTACTTATTTCTCACAATATTTCCTCTTATTAACTGGGTTAAACATACATAGTTATTTTGATTTACGGGTTCACTTTTACCCCTAACGGTATTTTACTCGTTCCTTTATATTAATCGGGTTTAAATTACCAAACCCATTTTTGGGGTGTTACAAGTCTACCTCCCTTAAAAGAGGTTTCGTCCTCGAAACCTTGCTCATTTCCACGAGACAATAATAACCTTTACTTACCGGTTACTACTAGTCCTTCCATTTTGCACACTTAGAACACACTTCTAGAATGTATACCTTTAGATTTCGAATTCTTGCCTCATGTTAGTTCCCTAGTGATGATCATCACTACATGTTCATTCATTCATTTCATTCAAAGCACATATCATGGCATTAATTCACTCATGCCTTATAAAAAGAGCTTTATTCAGGAACAAATATAATCGTACGTTTATCCCTACCTTCTTAAATCAAGCATAATACTTCCATGCATTCATGGATCATAGCGACTCGATTATTTCTACTTTTATTCATAAATCATGTTATCTTACATTCGTCACACAAATAATCATCACAACATTCCATTATTAACATTCTTCCTAATTACTTCATTGGCCACATAAGGAGTTAGGATATGATTATAAGTCTATCGTAAGCATTTGGTTATAGTATTGCTCTCGGAGCCAAACTACTACATCATACTCACTTATTCTTACTTAACTCAGGAGTTAAACATCATTCTACGTTTGTTACCGTTACATGCTACTATGTACACTCATAGAATAAATTCCAAATCGTTTCGTACGTGTCATCTCGAGCATTACTTACTGTACACACATATGTGCGTTACTGAATAACATTAAGCCTGAACTAAAATTTCATTCCTTTGTTGACCTCTAGAAGTCAAACCTTTTATACATTGTCATACTTGTGCTACCATTAGTTCGCATGAAAGTACTATTCAATCTATAACTTTCCATTTAACATCCATAAATTAAACAATTGACTAACCTTGATTTCATTGCATACCTATCAATCTGTAAACCAGATTGATTTGCTTCTTCACAAGTCCATACTGTACCAGATTGATTTCACTCATTGGTAAAATGAGCTCCCGTCGTGAGCATCCTTTCAACAAATCTACTACTTTCGTCAGCCAAGAATTCCATCATTCTCATTTATAACATTAACGTTTATCACATTTCATTTCATACTTTCGTTCTACTTGGTGTTTATTCACCCATAATTCTTTCACAAATTCCTCATTTGCAATAGCATTATACTGTACATGGATTAAATAATATAACTTGTAATACCTAAGCTTACATAATTGAGAATTTATAAGATGTTGGTGCATACGTCTGTCGACTTCGTCTTGTATCGAGTCTTGTATTGTATTAGATAGATCAGGGCACGTAGTACGAGAAAAATGTCAAAACATGAGTATGGAGGGTATTTCGCACGAAATAACATATGTGTCATTTCGCACGAAATCAAATGGTGATTTCGCACGAAATAGTGATTTTGTGTGAACTTGATTTCACATGAGCTATTTCGTACGAAATAGCCAGCCCTATATATATATGTGTTGTGCCTTGTCATTCGTAACTTTCCGGTTTCAGTGCCGAACTGCTGCCGAAATGTCTACTTGCTGTATATCTTTGTCAAATCAATCTAATAGACAATTAAAGTGAATTGCAAGCTGTTTCGAACTCGATACGTTAGTTTCCGCCTCTCGTATTGAGTAGAACACCTCTGAACGACTCGTTTCAGTCGTGAAAACGATCCTACATGTGGTATCAGAGCTCAGGAGGAGGAGTTCTTACCGAATTCAGCTTAATTTCATCGATTTTCTGACTTCTACACCTTCTTTTCAAAATTAAACAAGTTTTCACGGTTAAAATGGATTGAATTTCTCACATTGTATGCGAATCACTGTTTTAACAAAGCCTTGAAAGAATTGGACCAAAATTCGAACTAAAAACTGATCAATTTGACAAAGATATGGGCGACATGATGACATCAGCAGTATTTCGCACGAAATAGCTTCTTGATTTCGCACGAAATCATATTTGTGACTCATTTCGCGTGAAATTGTAGTTCATTTCGCACGAAATCAGTATTTCGTTTGAAAGTTGGTTGATTTCGCACGAAATCACCATTTCGTGTGAACTATTTCACACGAAATCAGTATTTCGTACCAAAGTGTTTTCATTTCGCGTGAAAACAGTATTTCGTTTGAGATTGAGTTGATTTCGTACAAAATCAACATTTAGCTTGGTCATTTCGCACGAAATCAGTTATTTCGTGTGAAAGTGTTGTTTTCGTGTGAAATCTCATTTTGTTTGTATTCATCATTTCGTGTGAGTGTTTGTTTACAGGTTGATTTCTCTTGAAAGTGTTTGATTTTGAAAAATTTGTTATTGAATCATGGAAGAGGAATTCTATAACGCATTTGCTACTGCCCCGACTACTCCGGCTACCATTGCTCAAAGCATGAATATGGAAAACGAAACTGGAACTTTACAAAAACCCCCGAAACTAATGGGCATTGAGGAGTATTATGGTTGGAAAGATAGATTTGAAAACTGGGTTCAAGCAAATCATTTGAGATCTTGGGAATGTATTGAGAAAAAGTATGTTAGACCTCGTACTGATTTGAGAGTTATCAAAGCAATTTCTGAGTTGTCAGACAAAAAAAGAGACATGTATAAAGCAGAAAAGATGATGATTAGTCTGCTACAGCAAGCTGTGAAAGAAGACATATTCATTTTACTTCAACATGATAATACTTCACGTTCAATTTGGGATGCACTTCATGTTAAGTTTGAGGGAAGTGAGAAGATGATCAGGAGTAAGAAATCGTTGTTAAAGAAAGAATTTGACTTGTTTACAAGTTTGCCGGGTGAATCTTCAAAGAAGCTGATTGAAAGATATTGTCATTTAGTGCAATCAATGTCATTGTTGGATATTAAAAGATGGGTCGATAAGTTAGCTGATGCTTTACCTCAGAAAGAATAGGGTACATATTTGATGATCTTGAAAAATACTGGAGAATATGACAACTTGACAATTTCCCAGTTCATTGAAAAGATTGAAGGACAAGATTTGGAACAACAGAAGATTGCTAGAATGAACAGTCCAAGTGGCCAACAAGATATCAAGATGTACTACAAAGGAAGTGTTCAAGAGGTTGAAGCAAGTCTAAAAGTTCAAACTGCATTCAGTGCAGAAAATTCCTCTGGATCAGCAAATCAAAGTCTAAACAACAGAAGTGGATTTTCTTCATACCCGAGTGTTAATCCGAAAAGTTCAACCTCAAGTCATCCGGTTCAAAGCTCAAATAGCAGTAATAGTCATGTATTAAACTGCAACATTGCGTTGCATCTTCAGAATGGTCAAAATTTCTCTGAAGAGATCGCCAAAAGTCACATGTCATTGCTTGCTACAGTGTTAGAATCCTATGAGGGATTGGTTGCAGGAAGGATCAGAAATCCTATGCTGACGAAAGAGGATTACGATCAGATAGATGCAGAAGAAATGGAGCTCATGGATATTAAATGGTGTTTAGCTAGTGTTTTAAGGAGAGCTGAAAAGTTTAAGATGATTACAGGAAGAGATGATTTCAGAGATGCTAATGTTTCTACTTTAGGTTTTGATAAATCTAAAGTTACTTGTTTTTGATGCAGGGAGAAGGGACATTTCAAGAGGGAATGCAAAAATCGAGAAGCAAGTGGAGCACAGAATCTGTTTGGAAACAATGATTATTATCGAAAAGCTATATACCAACAAGTTGCTCAACAACCGCTTCAACAAAAAGAACCACAAAGTGCACATGCTAAAATGATCGAAGAAGCAAATAAGAAAGCTTATTTTGGTATCACTGATCAAGATAATGAGAAAGTGGCAGAAGGTTTTAGCTGGGACAAATACGTTCCACCTGATACAAAGCTTGGAGCATTCATTGCACGAATAGTTCAAGAACCTGATTTAATGAAAGAGTGGATAAGTGTGTTTGATAACAGTGAGAAAGTTCAAAATGGAGAGTCAGTTTCTTCTGATGATAGTTCAGAAAAGACAACAGTTTTTGATCAATCGTCATCTGATGATAGTGATGATGAAGAAGAAAAACAAATAAACATTGGAAAAACTTCATTATCTCCTGAAAGTTTTCAATTTTATTTTGCAGATCGATTGGAAAAGCTGAAGGAGAGACAAGCAGTAAAAGATCAGAAAAGGATGAAAGATGAGAATGTTGATCAGTCAAAGAAGAATGAAAAGAATGAAGAAGTTAAAGTCGCTGAGAAGACGGTTGAAGCTGAAAAGGTAGTTCAAGTGGAAAAAATAATTGAAGTTGAAAAGATTGTTGAAGTCACCAAACCATGTTTAAAATGTTTGGAGTCTTGCAAGCAGTGTGAAGAGAAAGATGAAAAGTTGTGTGAACTCAATAAGATGAAGGAAAAGTTACTGTTTGATCTCAATTACGTGAAAGAATCATATGATGTGTTGAACAGAACAGTAACTGGTTTACAAAAGACAAATTCTGAAAGAGAAGATGCGTTGACAATGATGAATGCTGTGATGATGTCAAAGCAAAAAGCCATAAATTTTTACATTGAAGAAAGTGCAAAGTGGAAGCAACAGTTGGAAACGGAAAAGATAGAGAATGAAAGAATCAGACGGTTGTTACAAAGTTATTCTAGTTCTGATTATTTGATTGACAGAATTTATCCAACTGTTGCAGGTCTAGAAGCATTTCAAGATGAGAAGACAAAAGAGAAGGATACTGGTAAGAAACAGAGTGTCAGTAATAACAAGTGTCCGCCTCCGATTTGGGAAGGTTATTCTCCCAGAAAACCAAATGAGGAGCAGGTCAAAAAGGCAGTCAATATAATATTGAAGTCTGAAACAACTGATGAATTACCAGAAAACCTTGACATCACATTCACATCGTCGGACACTGATCATGAGTCTGAGTTAATAAAGAAATTGGTCGATCAGGTGTTGGATAAAGATGAGGAGTCAGAGTCAAAGTCTGAGTCTGAAAGTTCGAGATCATCATCAGTTGAAAGTCCAAAATCGTCGGTCAAAAGGGTTTACAATAAAGAATTCTTGTTATCAAAATCTAATTTGAATGACGAACCAATTAAAGTGGCATATGCTTTGAATGATTCAGACAAATTATATTCTGATGAGGAATTTCCAATAAGAAGTGTTCAAATTGAAAAGATCAAAAAGGTTTTCAAATTAACAGAAATTAACATTTCTGAAATAAAAGATATAAATCTTAATGAAAAATCTAAAAAGTACACTTCAAGAGTTCAACAAAGATTAAACAAGAAAAAGGGTTACTGTTCTGGTTCTGGTTTTCAAAAGAAACCAAACCATAACGGTAATTTTAAAAAGAAAGGATTGGGTTTTGATGTAGAAAATCATAAAAATATGAAAAATTTTAAACCAAAAACAAAATTTGTTTCAGGGACAAGTTCGGAGGAAGAAGGAAAAAGCTCATTCTGGAAGCAATCGAACAAAGAATTCCTTGCAAAAAGGCAAGAAGGAATGAAGAATGGAGCTTATCAGAGAAAGGAAACAAGAACCTGTTTTCGATGTTAAGAAATTGGTCACATAGCCTAGAAATGTCCATTGGCTACCAAAATCAAACATGAAGTTGTTTCTAAACTGAAAGAAAAAGTTGTTGATAAAACTGAACCACCAACTGAAAAATTCAAAGTTTTCAAAAACTCAACATATGAAGTTGGTGAATGTTCAAACATGTTTTACAAGAGAAGGGTGAATCTTGACAACCAAAAGTGGGTTGTTAAGAAATCTGAAGTGAAATCTGGCAATGAATCTGATTCCACAAAGTCAGAGGAGCCACAAGTTGTTCAAAAAGAAGAAATTCAGTTCCTCCAATGGATGATGTGAACTTTCTACCATTGAGGACTGAAAATTTTAAACAAAAAGTTGGTAAAATTGAGATTTCAAATCAATTCTATTCTGAAAAGAAAGAATTTGATGTTGAAAAAGTTTTTAATGGAAATGTGAAAAAGATTTTTGGGAAAATGATCGATGGAAAGGTGAAAGGGGTAAAAAAATTTTATGAAACAAAGAAGGCAACTTACACTCCGAGTGAATCTGAGGAGGTCGCACCCAAAGCTGGTCAAGCTTGGGTGTCTGTATTCTTTACTTAAAATCCTGACTTGCCGGAACTCCCAGGTTGGTAATTGGGGAGTAGGAATCAGCATCTTTCTTGAGAAATTCACAGGTTGGTAACTGTGATATTTCGATATACAAGTGGTTAAACAGGGGCATTAAGTTGTACTTGATTTCCTACAAGTGGTATTTGTTGGTAGATCTTAAAATTGTTAAATTTTTCAAATGGTTGTTTAAACAAAGTGATGATTGAATCCCCAATTTTACAAGTGGTAAAATCAACAAAACTTATTTTCCGGAAAAACCATTTTTGATTAAAACAAACTTAAGTGTTTTGAAATCATAATGGGAAAATAGTTTGTTGTAAGGGGGAGTTCTGATTTTTTATGCCGAGTGAATGGCGAATTGAAGCAATTCACAACAGTTGTCACTTTACTTGTACAGTTTATTGTCAATTTTCTTTTAATGGTTTTGAATTTTAGAAAGAGTAAGAAATTTCAGAAAATCCAAAAACATTAGAAAATTTGAAAAAAAAACAAAAACATGATAAAATCCAAAATGTCAAAAACATTGAAAAATTAAAAAAATGAATTTTGTTGTGAAAAAGAGGAAATGATAGTACATCAGTGGACTATCACAACACGCTAAAGAATTGTAAAGTAAAAAATGTGATAAACGATCTCACTGATGATATGCCAGTAGGTTTTTATACATTCAGTAAATTATTTTCGAGATATAAACCTAAATTCAAAATACTTACTTATATCATGGGGAACATCTCTTGGATATATGGGTAACCCCCGAAATCTTGTTTGAAAGATTTTCTATTTCTGACATACTAGGTCTTTGTGCGTGGTGATATCTGGGGTATTATACCAGGACTTCTGATTTTGCGGGAGCAATAGCCTAGTCCTTGTATAATACTTTGCAAAAGCTTTAATCTTAAATCCAGCCCTCAGTACAAAAAATGATGAAACATTGAAAAATGCTAATCATGTGCTGTTGAAGAAAAGATCCCCAAACGGGACACACCTAAAGACGAGCCGTCATCTCTTTGTACGAACGGAAGTTCTAGCCTGAGCTCTCACGGTCTCGCATTTACCCGTTTACAGATATCATTAGTGTACATTCACCTGTAAGACTGAATATAGAAGTCTGGATACGGGAGTATATTCTGAGGTGGGTCACTCGAATAACTTTAAGTGCTTAAAACATTAATCTCGTATCTCGAAACAGTTGAACTTTGTGTGAAAATTTAAGTGGATCAGTATACTGACAATCTAGGTGAATCGTTTAGAACTTAAAATGTTTAAAGCTTAACGGTGTTAGTGATTTGTCGCATAAACTGATATGATCCTCTTACACAAACTCACATAAATATTATCTGTAAATATTTCTTTAGTGCATTTCTTTAAAATCAAAAATCCAAAAAGATTTTAGTGTGTTTTAGCATAAATTTTTGAAAAATCCAAAAAGATTTTCGACAACTGATAGTGGAGAGCTGATTTTCAAAATTCTGAGTGCTAAACATGATGAACATTTCGTGAGGGGGAGTCTGTTTAAAATGAAAAAAGATTTGAATGTTTTGTCTACAAGTGGTCATCAGAAGCTTTTAAATGTTAAAATCATTCTATTTCTACAAGTGGTTCATCAGAGGTTAAAATTGTAAAATCATTCATTGATTGATTGATACTTATGTGTGATATATAAATTTTTCAAATTTTAAATTTGCGAAATTTAGCTAGGTTTTGATACCTGAAGAGAAAGCCATGTCATTATCCTGATTCTATAAGAGCCAAGTTCTGATTCTGGAACTAAAGATCTTGTTAGTTGCTGATGCTGATAAACTTAAGGAATCAAGAGATCTGATCAAGAGAATTAAAGTGAGATAAGAGCCAGGTTGAGATCCTGGAGATGAAAAGAAGACAGAGATTGAGGATGCTTTACACTGTCAGATATTTCGGAGGAGTTCGAGAAGACTGATAAAGACTGAAGATTGAAGACTCGACACCGAAGACTTCGTCAACATCCAAGGGGGAGTCTGTTGGCGCATACGTCTGTCGACTTCGTCTTGTATCGAGTCTTGTATTGTATAAGATAGATCAGGGCACGTAGTATGAGAAAAATGTCAAAACATGAGTATGGAGGGTATTTCGCACGAAATGACATGTGTGTCATTTCGCACGAAATCGAATGGTTATTTCGCACGAAATAGTGATTTCGTGTGAACTTGATTTCACATGAGCTATTTCGTACGAAATAGCCAGCCCTATATATATATATATGTGTTGTGCCTTGTCATTTGTAACTTTCCGGTTTCAGTGCCGAACTGTTGCCGAAGTGTCTACTTGCTGTATATCTTTGTCAAATCAATCTAATAGACAATTAAAGTGAATTGCAAGCTGTTTCGAACTCGATACGTTAGTTTCCGCCTCTCGTATTGAGTAGAACACCTCTGAATGACTCGTTTCGGTCGTGAAAATGATCCTACATAAGAACTTTTGCATTTTATATAAATAATGCCAATAAACTTTCATACACTGTTTTGGATTTACTAAAAGTTCGTAAATGTTTAAAACATTTCAACACTTTAGATACGATAACATATTCATACTTATAAAACCATTACAAGGTTCGTAATTGATTCAGTTCGTAAAATAACGAAACTAAGCGGAAACTTGAATTTCAGTTATACTCGGTTCGTCCATTTTACTTGATCATCATCCATAAGGTCCTAGCTATTACTTACACACCAATAACAACTCAAATGTTGGTTATATGGTGCTTAAACTTGGATTTAGGCATCCGCTATCCGGTATGCGTTAAGGTTACTCGACCCGTTTAATGAGATTTAAGCACTTAGCTCAAATCTCGCTTATACTTTCCATGCCTTCTATTTTCACACTAAGACTTCTTTTGTAACACCCTGTGTTTCGAAAGTCAAAGTCAAAGTCAAAGTCAAGATTGAAGTCAAAGGATGTCACACCCCAATCGATGGCGGAATCATCGGGGCATGGCATTGAGCGAAACAGATTGTCCGGAAGTTTCCACAACAACTATCATTACTATTTAGTTTAATTAATACGTCCCATACCGTATCCCAAATAGTAAAACAAATTATTACAGATAACAACTAGTCAAATGTCATGTTCCGACAACTCAGATTCAAATATAATAATATAATTGTTTAAATGCCTCTAGAGACTCGATCTGCAAGATCTACAAACAACTATGCTCTACACGCTTATTCTAAGCTCGCCTTCCTAGCAGAAAGCATCCTAATTGCCTGTCACATATGTTAAAATAAAGTCAATACATAAAATGTAAAGGTGAGCATACAAGTTTGATAATAGCATATAGTGTTCAAAATAGTTTACGCATAACCAGCACGTACACAGAGGAAAACGAAGCATGTTAATTATCGACATGGATCTATCGATACCAATGACTGCGGGTTGACGGAGACAGTTCGCAATACATGATTACCACCGTAATCCATGCAAGTAATTGTCCTTAACAACACCCGTGTGAACGGGTGCTGAGTCCAAACTATAGTACTACGTCGTTAAGGCATGTAAACAACATTCCACGTGTAAACATAACAACAAGCTTTCATTTAGTCACGTAATACATGCAGAACAGTTAGCATTTAAATAATTGAGTAGTGTGTTCGATTGTGAATTTAGATAAGTAACGTATGTAACACCCAAAAGTGCTAAAGCAAAAAGGGTTCGAGTATACTCACAGCGATTGATGGATTGAAGGTAGCGCTTGAGAGTAGGGTTAGCCTGAATAGTTTGATAGTATAACAATGAGTAACGCGTTAAATGGAAACAAGTGATGATGGGTCGAATAGCCTGGTCGATCGAACTGTAGGTTCGATCGAACGAGTTGTTCGTTCGGTTAGACAGTCCGTTCGGACAGCCTGTTCGATCGGCCGGTAGGCTCGATCGGTTGGACTGTTCGAGTGGATTGTTTCTTCCTTTGAGTAGGATGTGTTTGTGTATGATGGCTTGTCCTTTTGAGATTTTCGTTGTAGTATTTGAGAACATTGAAGTGTTCTTACCTTTCAGGTCGATCGATCGAACAAGCCGTTCGATCGGCCGGCTTAACCGATCAGTTAGACACTTCAGTAATAAGTCCTCAGCAGGATGTCACCTGATCGGACAGCATGTTCGATCGGGTGGCACTCCAATACGTCGAATGAGTTGAAAAATCAATTAAGTGTTGAAGCATAGTATCTCATGATCCGAAGAGTAATTCAACCCAGACCGTAGTTCGATCGAACAGCACTTCGTTCAATACTAGACTTCATGAAATTGTCAAAGTGTGGGGCCATGTGCTAGCCGATCGACTGGCCTGGTTGATGGCTGACATGTCCGATCGGTTGGGCTGTTCGTTCGAACAACCTGTTTGATCGGTCAGCATTCTGACCTGGTCGGCCTGTTCGTCTAACACTTGGCTGTTCTGGTTGTTTGACGTTATATCAAGGTATTTTGACAACGAGCTGAACCATGGCACCTTCGTTCTTACTTGTTTCCCCTGCTCGGACAGGAATCACCCAATGTCTGGCCGGTGAACGGTTCGGAACGGTAGTTTAACGTTTAACCTGAAATCGGTGAACCTCGTAGATAGAATCTGAATCTTGAACCACACAACCATTAGAATGATTAGTGAGTTGGCTCAAACTCCGTTTCTACCGGTTTGAAGGCAGTGAGTGTGAAAGAGTTGAAAGAAAGTTGGAAATCCTTCTTTCAATCCTTCACACCATGTAAATGTTCGGATCTGCGATACATCTTAGTTTGTTTCTGTGGAAATCGGCTAGATCCAAGTGATTCTTGGTGGATTGAGGCCGAAACATGAGGTTCTGGAAGAACACCATGATGACATCATCCTAGAACACTTAGATCTTGATGATTTCACGGTAATAAATCAAGATTTGAAAGATAGAAAGGTGTAGGAGTGTGCATAGATAAAAAACGTACAAGATTTAGGATGAAATCTTACCGGGATTGAGAGAAATCTGAGAAATAGTGAAGAACACGAGCTGGTCGGTCAGAGAGTTTCCAAAAGTGGAAAGAATGACAATGACAGGCCTATTTATAGGCTTCCAAAAGGGGAAAGAGCTGGCCAATCGGCCAGGCATCCCGATCGGACAGACTGCTCGATTGGACAGTCCGTCCGATCGGCTGGGCTGTTCGATCGGCTAGGAGCCTGATCGATCCACAGCCTGCTTTGAGTGTTCGGTGCAACGATTTCTGATGTTTCGATTCCGATTGAAGGCGATACGAGTACGATAGAGTTTCCTATTCAAATTACTTTTAATCCCAACCACTATATCTACATACAAGCATCTACATTTCACACTATCTTTTCGCTACCATTCATCATAATTCAATTTCGATTGAGTTCGATTGAGTTTCGAGTTTTGATTCGATTGATCACCACACATAACATAAAGTAAGCACGCACAGGTAACACGTAAGGCACACACACACGTAATATAATACGCATAATTCGAGTTTCGAGTTCGATTGATGATTTGATTAGCTTGATTATTGATTGATTGACTTTATCGCATTGTTACTTCCTACTATTCACAGTCGTAAAGCGTTTCGCGTCGATTAAACATTCGATTCCTTTGATTTCTTTGATTAACAACACTTACTCCACATAATACGAATAATAAAACATAAAATAGACTAATTACAGTCAAAGAGGTCAAACTTGACTTTGACTTTGACTTTGACTTTGACATTCGGTAACACGGGGTGTTATAGCCTCCCCTTGTTTAGGGAATTTCGTCCCGAAATTAGGCTCAAAGCTGCACAGCACAGTGAATGATCTTACCAATTTCTCGCTTCAAATCTTTATTTAAACAACTGCGGGTACTTAGCCTTCATGTCTCTTTCGAGTTCCCAAGTAAACTCCGCGCCTCGTTTACCTTCCCATCGGACTTTCACGATAGGGATGCGCGAGCGTCTGAGTTGCTTGGTTTGGCGATCCATGATCTCGACAGGCTTTTCTACGAAATGCAGCGTTTCGTTGACTTGGAGGTCGTCGAGAGGTACAATCAGATCATGATCAGCTAGGCATTTTCGGAGGTTTGACACATGGAAAGTCGGGTGGACGTTACTAAGTTCCTCCGGGAGTTCGAGTCTGTAGGCGACTTTTCCGATCCTTTCTAGAATCTTAAAAGGTCCAACATATCGAGGCGCCAGTTTCCCTTTCTTGCCGAATCTGACCACACCCTTCCAAGGTGATACCTTTAGGAGTACGTAGTCGCCAACGTCAAATTCAAGGGGCTTGCGTCTTCTATTGGCGTAACTTTTCTGTCTATCCCTGGCCTTCGACAAGTTGTCTCGAATCTAGAGGATTTTGTCAGTCATCTCTTGTAGTAACTCGGGACCGGTTAATTGCGAGTGACCGATCTCGTGCCACACAATAGGTGAACGACATCTTCTTCCATATAAGGCCTCGAATGGTGCCATTTGTGTGTTGGCATGATAGCTGTTGTTGTACGAGAATTCGACTAACGGTAGGTATTTGTTCCAACTACCACCAAAGTCTATGACACACGCACGAAGCATGTCTTCAAGAGTACGAATCGTTCTTTCAGTCTGTCCGTCGGTTTGAGGATGGAATGCAGTACTTAGGTTAAGCGACGTACCGAGAGCTGCTTGAAACGTTTCCCACAATCGCGAGGTAAACCAAGCGTCACGGTCTAAAATGATGTCACGAGGCGTACCATGATTACAAATGATCTTGTCGGTGTAGATTCGGGCTAGTCGTTCTACATTGTAGTCTTCCCGTATTGGCAAGAAGTGGGCTTATTTGGTCAGACGATCAACTATAACCCAAATGTTGTCGTGACCTAATGGCGTGGGCGGAAGTTTGGTTATGAAATCCATCGCTATACTCTCCCACTTCCATATAGGGATTGGAGGTTGTTCGAGTAAGCCAGAAGGTCGTTGATGTTCAGCCTTAACTCTCGCACAAGTCAGGCAACTTCCAACATAAAGAGCGATATCCCGTTTCATGCCCAGCCACCAGTACTTGTAGCGAAGATCCTGGTACATTTTATCGGCACCGGGATGAAGGGAATATCGGGATTTGTGGGCTTCGTCCATTATAGTCTGTTGGACCGAGTTGCGACCCTAAACAGTCAGTTGAGAACGTTCATCTTCACATACAAAGGCGGAATCAATGCACATGAAGTTACACAGCTTTTCCTTTTCAATTCCTTCTCTTTTATTGCTTTCTGATTCAATTTTGACAGAGTTTGGTTACGCAAGCAATGACCAGGTTCCGCTCCAACGTACACGACTTTGATGATGTGGTTTCGCTCCAACAGACTATATATATGGCCTGTGATTTCGCTCATATGGACTGTCTTATGAGCGAAACCCCATGAGACAAATAAGCGAAACCCCTTGATAACCCTAAGAGCGAAACCTCATGTTCTAAAAAGCGAAACCTATACTAACAAATGTACACATGAGCGAAACCTCTAAGTTAAACACTCATTTTGACATTTAAGCTCCTATGTTGACCTAACTTGACCTAAGACGTAATGCAGACGAAGTCAACAGACATTCCATGCATCAACAGACTCCCCCTTGGATGTTGACGAAGTCTTCAGCTCCGAGTCTTCAGTCTTGGTCTTTTCTCCAACTCTCTGTCTTCACATCATAAGCATTCTATCTTCACAGGTTCACAATCTTGTCCTGACTCCATCTTCAGACTTCCCTTTGATCGTCCCTTTCAAAGACTCCCCCTCTCGATATGCTAGAATCTGAGGTCTTGATCTGGTTCAAGCTTTGACAATTATCTTCCATGGGAATAATGAAGTCTAAAACCTGTGTCTCAAACATCAATCATTACAAACTTATCTTTTCACACAAAAACACACAATTTATCAGTACTAGAAATCCAGTCAAGTATTCAGGTCCAAGTTAATGACCCTGATTACTCAATTAATCTACCAAGTCCAATTTAATGACCTTGGTTGATCTGATTGACAATACAGACTGATTTTGTAAAAACTTTTTCAAACATTTTCTAAAAAATGTAACAAGCATCAAATTAATGAACTTGTTTTAACTTTGAAAACATCTCAATGTCTAACAAAGTAAGCTCTCCTCATTCTTCAGTTCAGAACTTTCCTGCATCTGCTTCAATCTTCGAGAATCCAACGATTAACTCTCCACTTTGGTTTTACAAAAATAAAGCAGAAATAAAATCTTTTTGGATTTTTTTAATAAAGTGTTCTAAACTAAGAAATGAAATACAGAAACTTAAATTGCAGAATGTAACGAAATTAAACTATATACAAACTTATTTTTGGCAAGCATGTCAGGGAATCATATCAGCTTTTCAGACAAATTACTAGTACCATTAAGCTTCATTACATACTCAGATTTAAACAATTCACCTCGATTGTCGATATACTGATCCATCTTAAATTCTCACACACATTTCAATCTATTCAGGATATGATTTAGATGTCTTATGAACTTAGCTCATTCATGTGTCCCACCTCTTGAATATACTCCCGTATCAAGAATCTCAGATATTCAGTCTTACAGGTGAATATACCACAAATGATATCTGTAAGGGGTTAAATGCGAGGGCCGTGAGAGCTCAGGTCGATACTTCCGTATACGCAGAGAGATGACGGCTTCGACTTTCTGGTGTGTCCCCTTTAAAGGATCTTTTAGTTACAACAGCAACGACTATCAATTTTATTGTTTCATCAGCTTGCTGAGGGCGATGCTGTGTTTCAAGCATTTGCAGAAAGTATTATTCGGGGACTAGGTCAGTACTTCCATACAGTAGAAGTCCAGGAATAATACCCCAGATATCACTGAATATAAAGACCTAGTATCTCAGAATATGGGACCTTTCAAACGAGATTTCAGGGGTTACCTATATATCCAAGTAGTGTTCCCCACGAATTTCACAAGTTTGAAATTTTAGGTTTATATCCCGAATAAATCTACTAAATGTGCGAAAACCTATCGACACATCATTAGTGAGACTGTTTAACTCATTTTATCTTTACAATTCTTTAGCATACTGTAATTGACTAGCCGATGTACTATCATTTTCCCTTTATACACAAGCTCTTTTTCAATTTTATCATGTTTTTGTATTTTTGCATTTTTTACTGTTTTTGTATTTTCTGAAAATAAACTATATACATCTACTCACTCCCCCTAAATACCAAAACAGGTAAAAAACGACAAACCATTGCAGATTGTTTCTCGTCTTCATCCGCAACAGTACTCTCATCAACGCCAATTATGCCATCCGACACCGAAAGAAGCTTCATACCATTCAGTTTTAACAAATATTTAAACCGATTTTTATCAAAAGCTTTGGTATGTAAATCAGCTTTCTGTTCGTCAGTGTGGATTTTCTCAATTCGTATCAACTTTTTCTCGAAGCAATCGCGAATAAAGTGATGACGAATTTCTATATGTTTAGTTTTAGCGTGATGTACTGGATTCTTTGTTATATTTGTTGCGGCCTCATTATCAACAAAAAGAGGTGTGTTAAGAAACTGCAAACCGTAGTCGCGCATCTGTTGTTGTATCCACAGGATCTGAGAGCAGCAACTGCTAGCAGAAACGTACTCCGCTTCACATGTAGATAACGCCACAGACGTTTGTTTCTTACACTGTCAAGTAACCAATCTAGGTCCAAAAAACTGGCATCCTGTAGTCGTTGATTTTGTATTGACTTTGCAGCATCCGAAATCCGAATCGGAATACCCTTCGAGCGTAAAGTCGCCTTTTCTAGGATACCACAACCCCAATGTAGGAGTTCCCTTCAGGTAGCGAAATATCCTCTTCACGAAAATCATGTGTGAAGCTCTTGGGTTAGATTGATATCTTGCTGCGAGGCATGTTGGGTATATGATATCAGGACGTGAAGCAGTTAGATACATCGAAGAACCTATCATGGAACGGTAGAACGTTTCATCAGCCCTGTCTCCGGTGAGATCTGGATGAATCCTATGATTTGTTGCAAGTGGGGTAGCAGCTGGAGTAGAACTTGACATTCCAAATTTCTGTAGAATATCATGCACGTACTTCGTCTGGTGAATGAAAATTCCCTCAGGTAGTTGTTCAACTTGAAGTCCCAGAAAGAATTTCATCTCCCCCATTGATGACATTTCGAATTTTTGCTTCATCACCTGTTCGAAATCTTTGCACAATTTCTCATTTGTCGACCCAAAGATTATATCATCCACATAAATCTGAACTATCAGAAGATGTCCGTCAACCTCTTTAGTGAAGAGAGTGGCATCCACTTTTCCACGTATAAAACTGTTGGCTAGTAGGTGTTGAGACAAAGTCTCGTACCAAGCTCTTGGGGCCTGGTGTAAACCATACAGCGCTTTGTCCAATAAGTAAACCTTTTTTTTGTGGATTGGGTCAGTAAAGCCCGGCGGCTGACCGACATAAACCTCCTCTTTGACCTTCCCATAAAGAAACGCCGATTTTACATCCAACTGATAAACTTTGAAGTTCTTCCAAGACGCAAATGCTAGGAAAATTCTGATTGCCTCTAGTCGTGCCACAGGAGCATAGACTTCAGTAAAATCAATCCCCTCCTGTTGACTAAAGCCGAACAACGAGTCGAGCTTTGTTCCTTATAACAACTCCTCTGTCGTCTCTCTTACACTTGAATACCCATTTTGTATTGATTTTCCTTTGACCATCCGGTAAATCCACTAGCTTCCACACTCCCAACTTTTCAAACTGACTTAACTCTTCTTGCATTGCAATGACCCAAGAGTCTTCAGTAAGCGCATCTTTATACGTTCTCGGTTCGACCTGCGAGATAAAACAACTTAATGAAAATTCAGTTTGTAAAGGTGCTACTGTAGAATAAAAACTGTTGGGATTGAACCCTATCAGAGGAACAGATAATTAAAGCCAAAACTGGATCAGAGCAGTGGATCCTGAATAAGCAGATGTTGATATACAAATCTCTCCCCTTAATAGTGATTACAACTACTGATGACCTCCTATCTGCTGATCTTGCTAAACTGCTGACCCATAACTGCTGCTCAACTAAAGATCTGATGGAAGACTAAAGTCCTGCTGATTCAATCTACTGCCTTAAGTCAAGCACTGCTGATCCGGACAAGTGCTGCTGGGTTCACAGCAGTAGAAGGTTGCAGCAGCTGTTCTAAAGTCTGTTTTGTAATAGAATGTATTAGCAGTAGTTAACACAAGCAGTGTCTATATAGATCAGAGGTTAGAGTTTGTTAGGAGGTTAGATGTCACTTTCATGGTGACATCAGCAAAGATGCTCAGTAGTTTGCAAGTGCCTATAAATAGTTCAGTACTTTGTACTGTTCTATTAGCTCTTTGCATCATTCGTCTTCTTTGCACGAACAAACTACTGAGCTCTGGCTGAGGGGGAGTTTGCATTCTTATATCAATCATTGTAATCGTAGTTGAAATAAATTCAATCTTTCGGTTCTCTGTGTAAAGATGTTTGATAAAAGTATTACTCTCGTTTGATTGCAAAGTTTGTTTTCATTATAATTTCCGCTGCACACTCATCCATCTTCATCTTATTTTCAAACATACAATACAATCAAAAACAAACTCAGATCCAACAATTGGTATCAGAGCTTGGACAGTCAAACTTGATTTAACAATCATTTTGACGTAAATAGTTCAGCTCAAAACAGTTGATACTGATCGTTTGTTCGTCGTTGAAAAACAGAGTAAGGATTAATCACCATTAAAGTTGATTTCTCAGTACCTGTAAAACAATAAGAATGACGTCACAATCTCAGGACGATAAAAACAACATTGGTTCTCTTTTTAAACCACCTATGCTAAAAAGAAATGAGTACAACATCTGGCAGAGGAGGATGGGTCACATCCTTGCTCAACAAAGCACAGGTTGTTGGAAGTCTGTCATCTTTGGTCCTCATGTTCCTACAGTGCCAAGCGCTGAAGATGCTAAAAAACAAGTTCCATAACCTGTTGAAAATTATACTGAAACGGATTATCAAAAATTTGAACTAGATGCTAAAGCGTTTAGTATCATAGCATCAGCGCTGCCCAACGAAATATATGCTGGATTGTTACATTGTGACAATGCCAAAGAGTTGTGGGACGCACTTAAGGAACAATTTGGAGGTACCGAAGAAGTCATATAAAACAATAGGGAAATCCTGAACCAACAGTATGAAACATTTTGTCATGTTAAAGGTGAATCACTGACGCAACAATTTGAGCGTTTCAGTTGTCTCATCAGTGAACTGAGGCTTGTTAAAACCACTTTTACAAACTCAACTCAAAACAGCAGGTTCCTCAGGTCACTGCCAGAAAAATGGGACACAATAGCTTTTGTCACCCGAAATTCACCTGAGTTCAAGGATCTGACCTTGACCCAACTCCATGGTCGACTCCTGACCTACGAAAGGGAGTTGAACCAGAAAAGGAAGTTACAAGAGTCAGGGAAAACCGTTGATGATTATTCATTCGGTAACACTGCTCTTCTGGGTCAAGAAGAATCTGGTGGTAGTGGTAAGGATCAGGGTTATGATCACTTCATTGACATAACTGCTGGTGCAAATTTTAACAACCCTGATCCTCACTCTACAGGTTATGCATTCACTGCCAATGAAAACCAGATGTCAGACAATTTAAGCTTTGGACTCAATGATCTACAGCATTTCGACCCCACTGATCTAGAGGAAATGGACATCCTGCACCAACTGGCCTTGCTAAGTGTTAGAACTAGCAAGTTTTATAAGAGAACAGGGCGAAAATTCCCAGGGTTACATGGGAATCTAAGGGTTGGGGTTGGATAAATCGAAAATCAAGTGTTATAAGTGTAACAGGTTAGGACATTTTGCTAGAGAGTGTAGGAGTCAAACAACTGGTCCCATAATCACTCACCCTAGTTCAAATCCTAGACCTCAAAATCAAAACACTGTGCACTATGCCCAATATGCCCCAGCAGCACATGTGAACACTGCTCACTATGCTGTTGCTCCTGTGCCAGTGCATTATGTCCAAACAGCTGCTCCACATATCCAATATGTTCAAACCCCTGCTCCCCAGGCACAAGTGCAACCTGCACCACAAACCACTGCTCCAGTAGCAAAACAACCAGATCAACAAAGTTTCTTTACTCAAGAATTTGTTGACTGGAGCAGTATGCCTGAAGACCTCAGTGATGAAAATTTTGCACTCTATGCTTCTAATGTTTCTTCTCATGATGAATTTTGTTTGATGGCATAAGAGTCAATACAGGAGGGGGTTGAATCTGAAGAGGAACAACTGGCCTCTGAAACAGTGGATGAGGTGATTGAAGAAGTGGTTACTGCTGTGGCAAATGAAGTACTGTTGGAAGAAAGTTCAGGCACCCTGATTGAACCACTGACAGATCCATGGTCCGAAGAAGAAAAGACAGGTGAGATAGAAGAGAGAGCTGAAGATGAGGAAAATCCTAAATGTGATTGTGCAATGATGGCTGCTGCAAAGGTATCACCTCAAGTTCTTGAAAAACTGTGTTCTGACAATTGCATTATTGCTTTTGCTAACATCAAAGAGGTGAATGAAAACCTTCGTGATAAAATCTTATCTGATGAAGTCATATTTGAAAGGTCTCTAAAAGAACTTAAAAACAAATTGGCTGAAAAAGAGAAAGAGATTTGCAGCATGAAAGAAGAGCAAAGCATAACCAAAACCCAACTCCAAACATTGATAGAAAAATACCAAGGTTGCAAAAAAGGAGTTAGAGTCCACCCAGATCACATGTGAGAGATGGGTGGAATCATGCAAAGGGTATGAGGTTATGCTTGAGAAACAGATAAAAAGCAATGTGAAATTTGGGGTTGGTTATAGAAAACATGATGATGAAAACACTGCTTTTGAAAAATCTGTTTCAACCACTGATGTAACTACTGAGTTAATCCCCACAAACAAGAATGGCCAAGAAGTGAAAATCACTGACAAACTTGGTAACAAAATCACACTTGACAGACCAATGGGTCCCTCTGCTTTTGAGGAGATTGAAAATCATCAATTTAAACCAAAATGGTCTGATGAGTGTGATATTCTTGAAAATTTCAAGCCAATGGACTTTACATCAACTGATGGTGTTAAAGCTCCAAAAGCTAAAGTCATTCCTCTTAAGGACATCCCAGCAATGGTTAAAACCTCTGCTGCAAAGGAGTCTGAAAAGAGGAAGAAGAAAGAAAAAATTGATAACTTGTTTTGTGAATTCTGTGAGAAAAGGAACCATCTAACAAAAGATTGTTTCCACTTAAAAGCTTATGATATAAACAAAACAAGTGTCATAGTTTCAGCTGAAAGCTGCATTGTTTGTGGTAAAACAAACCACAAAACTCAAGCATGTGTGTATCTCAAAAACTTTGACATCAAAAAGAATGAGTACCTTGCTAAAACATCCTTGAGTCCATCAGCATCACCATCGGTCAAATTCACCAAGAAACAACCACTGTTTGTGCCAGTTCAAACAGCTGTCACAAAACAGCTGAACCAAACATCTGTCAAAAGAGATGTTCAGGTTACTGATGCACTTCCTGCCAATCAGTTCAAAAAGGGCAAGGAAAAACAGTCTTACCAAAGGATTCCACACGTTTATGAGGTCTACAAAAAGCCCTCTAAACCCAGAGTGAATAGGCATCCTTTTGGTTATCAGCAGGTGATTGGTCAAGACCCCCAACAGTGGTTAGCAAGAAACAGTACTAAAACTGTCCAAACCCCTGACTTAACCACTGCTCATCACACTGCATCCGTACCAAACACTGCTGAATCCCCATCCAAAGCCCTGTTGGCTTTGGAGCCCTTAATGAACTAATCCTTTTACTTCATGTGCAGGGAGCTTCTGCATGCTTTGATAGTCTTTGGTATGTAGATAGTGGAGGCTCCAGGCACATGACAGGATGTAAAGCCCTCCTCAAAGACTTTAAAATCCATGGAGGGGGTGATATATCCTTTGGAAATAATAGTAAAGGGAAAGTTCTGGGGTCTGGAACAGTGCAATCTGGTAATGTAAAATTTGAAAATGTCAATCTAATAGACAATCTGAAATTCAACCTTCTGAGTGTATCTCAAATGAGTGACAAAGGGTTTGGGTCATTATTCACAAAAGATTGTTGTAGGATTGTTGGACCAGAAATGGTCAAAAAGATTGAAGCAATAATCAAAAATGGTCAAACTAAACTTGTTGCTCAAAGAAGTGGCAATGTTTATGTTGTTGACATGTCAAAAGAGTGTCCCAAAGCTGATGCCTGCCTGTTCTCAGCTGCCTCTAACAAAGAGACAGAACTTTGGCACAGAAGATTGGGGCACACAAATCTTAAGATAATAACTGAAATTTCAAAAAATGGTTTGGTGAGAGGCCTACCACAAAAATTGTTTTCATGTCCTGAACATTGCATTTCCTGTTTAAAAGGAAAACAGCATAAAAGTTCTTACAAGTCCATTGAAGAGTCCAAAACAACCCAATGTTTACAAATGCTACACATGGATTTGTTTGGCCCAGTTCAAGTCATGAGCCTCAAAAAGAAAAGATATTGTTTGGTTATAGTTGATGACTTTTCTAGGTTTACATGGACTTTCTTTCTGCACTCTAAAGATGAAACTGCAGGCATTTTGCAAGACTTTGTGACACAGGTTGAAAAGCAATTTGACCTTCCAGTGAAAAGCTTTAGGAGTGATAATGGCACAGAATTTAAAAAAAAGGAGTTGGATGCCTTCTGTGTGAAGAAAGGGATTGTAAGGCAGTACGGCATCCCTAGAACACCAGAGCAAAATGGGGTGGTTGAAAGAAAGAACAGAACCTTGATTGAGGCTGCCAGAACTATGCTTGCAGATTCAGGTTTGCCATTAACTTTCTGGGCAGAGGCAGTAAACACTGCTTGCTATGTCCAGAACAGAGTTTTAATAAACCCCAGGCACAAAAAGACTGCCTATGAAATTCTGTATAAAATCAAACCGCTGATCTCATACTTCAAAGTGTTTGGCTGCCCATGCTTTATTTTGAACTTAAAAGATTCCATTTCAAAATTTGCAGCCAAAATTGATTGTGGTTATTTTCTGGGATACTCAACCATTGCCAAGGCCTACAAAGTGTTCAATGCACGGACCAAGGTAGTGGAGGAGACCTTGGATGTAAAGTTCAATGAACTTTCATTAATGAAAATCCCAGCAAATCATGCCGATCTGTTTGATCTTGAAAAATTCACTTTTGAAAATACTGCTATCAAGACTAACAGTGCAGGTCCATCAGAGGATACATCACCAGACTATGGGTATGAAATCATCATCCCTCAAAGGTCTGCCACAAAGGGAAAAGCACCAGTTGTTCAAAACAGCTGCCAAAGCTCAACCACTGCTACCTCAACAGTTGTTGACCAAAGTAGCCCATCTACCACTGCTTCCACATCCTCAAACACTACTGACAAAAGTCCTCAAACAGTGGATAAAAGTCAGCAGTGGTCCACTCCATTACCACCCATTCCACCACCTTTTGAAGCCACTGCGGGGTCATCAAAGTCACCAGCAGTGGTTAGCTCAGATGATACACATTTGCAGCCTTCACCAACAAATGCCATCATACCATACCAAGGAGATTTAATCTTCTTGAGATCTCATCCACCTGATCAAATCATTGGCAACATCAATGAAGGGGTGCTCACAAGAAGCCAAACCCAAAACATTTGTCTTTTTGCTGGCTTTCTATCACTCCATCAGCCAGTCAAGTACCAAGAGGCACTAAAAGACAACATTTGGGTAGAAGCCATGCAAGAGGAGCTCCAACAGTTTAAAAGACAACAAGTATGGGAGCTTGTACCACTGCCAAAAGAGGTTAGTCCCATTGGCACAAAGTGGGTCTTCAAGAACAAAACAAATGAAAGGGGCATTGTTGTCAAGAACAAAGCCAGGCTTGTGGTTCAAGGTTACAGACAGGAAGAGGGGATTGACTATGATGAAACATTCGCCCCTGTTGCAAGATTGGAAGCTATCAGACTGTTCCTGGCCTTTGCTGTCAACCACAACATGAAGGTGTTTCAGATGGATATCAAAAGTGCTTTCCTCTATGGTACATTGCAAGAAGAGGTGTATGTATGTCAACCTCCAGGCTTTGAGGATCCATTTTATCCTGATCATGTCTACAGGCTAAACAAAGCCTTGTATGGCCTGAAACAAGCACCAAGAGCCTGGTTTTTCAGACAGTGACTTTGCTGGTTGTCACACCACAAGGAAGTCCACTTCAGGAGGGTGCCAGTTTCTAGGTGATTGCTTAGTCTCTTGGCAAAGCAAAAAGCAAGCAGCAGTTTCAACATCCACTGCTGAGGCTGAATACATTGCTGCTGCAAGCTGTACAGCCCAACTCCTGTGGCTTCAAAATCAGTTGCTGGATTTTGGTATCACTGCCTTAAAGACACCACTCATGTTGGATAGCCAGGCAGCAGAAAATATCATCAAAAATCCAGTTTCCCATTCTACCACAAAACACATCGACATCAGACATCACTTTGTGAGGGATTGCTATGAAAAAGGTTTGATTTCTCTGCATCATGTCCCAACTAAAGACCAGCTGGCAGATATGCTCACAAAAGCACTTGATACAGCCACTTTTGAAAGCTTGGTCTCTAGGATTGGGATGCTAAACATGGAATAACAAGCAACATCTTGTTTTTCTATGAATAAAAGCAACAAAATGTTTTCAGAAAATCAAAAATCCATCCTTAAAAATAGCTAAAAATGAAAATTTCATTAAAATCCTTAAAAGTCTGCCATAACCACTGATTGTTCAAAAGTCTGCTCTACTTCAAAAAGCCTGCCCACTACTGAAAGGCAACCTCTGTTCTCTCATTTCTTGATAACCTCTGTTGTTCAATAGCAGTGTCTTATCCACTGATATGCTATCCACTGATAGTGAAAATCATCCACTGCCCCCTTTCCACTGCTTTCGTCAGTTGCTTTCATCAAAAGTACTGTCCTTCATTTTCACCAGTGGTTGTCGCGTGGGCAGTACATAGCAGTCAGACCTTTTGTAACGGCTGCCACGTCAGCATTCATTCTCTTTCCTATAAAATTCCCCACTCACCACCAAAACAGGGTTTTACTTTCGAATTGAATTCTTAAAAATTCTCTTCTCAAAGCAGTTTTTCTTCTCATCTCTCACAAAATTCATTCGATCGTTCGTTTCAAAAATGACAAAATCGAAGTCATCTGCAAAACCCACATCAAAATCATCGAAAACAACCTCTCAAAAGGCAACCTCCACTGAAATTCCATTCAAAAAATCTCACAATCTCCTGGGTCTTCTCACAAAACCAGGAACCACAGATGTTTTCGATTCCATTATTACCATCATGGCAAAGTCAAAGTACAAAACTTTGCTCACCACCGATGCACCAATCTATTTGGCGACCCAAAGGGAATTTTGGAAAAATGCAACCCTTGAAAAACAAGGAGACATTGCAACCACCATTCACTCTTCTATAAAGGGTAAAACTGTCCAAATCTCGCCACAATCCATCTTCGAAGTCTTTCAACTCGATGATCAGGCAGGTAAAACTTCCTTCACTAAAAACGAGTTGCACATTGACTTCATTGAAAGAGGGTATGAAGCCACCATGATGAAGAAACTGACCTTAGAAAAAGGTTATTTTCCTCCTGCACCCAGATTCCTATTTCATACCCTCCTACTGTGTGTTTCAAACAAAACCACTTCTTTTAATGAGATCCCTATAAAGATTCAAAATCTGGGATATGCAATTCTTCAAGAAGAAAATTATAACTATTCTGGGGAAATCTTTAAAGATTTGGTTAATAATGTTGAAACCAAATCATTCTTATTGTTTCCAAGGTTTTTAAGTTACTATTTTGAAAAGAAATTCAGTAAGGATGATTTAGCTTTAATAAACCAAGGTGAAATAACTGTAATAAACTGCCTAACATCTGAAACTTTTTCACGAATGTTAGCACCTTGCAAAACACAAGCAGGGGTACCTGAGCAGAATTTAGCAGCTACCACTGCTCCTCAGGTATCTGCTGCTGAGCCTACTGCTCTAGGTGATCAAAGCAGCAGACCAACTGTTTTGAAACCCACACCTACAAAACCCAAAAAGCTTTACAAAAAGAATAATCAAAACCCCCCCAAACCAATCAAAACGGCAACTCTGGAGGATGAGATACCAGAGTTAATGCCTGTGACAACACAAATGTCACAAGAAACCACTGCTGCTTCTTCCTCACAGCAGTTGGTACAAATATCTCAACCCATAACCATAACTCCTCCTACTTCTTCACAAAAAGAACAGGTTGTACACAAAGGGCCACCACATTATGATGCTCTGGATACACTCGTTTCCATCATCCACAGCTCAATGCCCGGAGCAAATCCACTTTCTACACCCACCATCACATCCTCAATTCCACCAAAAACACAACTGTTGTTGGATGCAATTGATTTGAACCAGGCATTACTCAGTCCTTCTCAATCACCTGTCAATGAGAATATACCTCAACAAATGACTGAGCCTGCTGTATCATTCTTTGCTAACCCACCAACACAACCTGAGGAGGTTACACCCATTGAGTTACAAGTAACTCTTTGTGGTAATCCAAGTGAAGCAGCCACTACAACTGTTGAACCCACTGGTTTACAGTTGGACACTGGTTACATCAATAAAACTTCCTTGGAGGCAATTCCTTTTATAGCACCTCTGCCAACCACCAGTGGATTTATTTATCCTACTGGCAACATCAAAAGGTTGTCAAGTGTTGAAGGAAGAAGACCCCAGTACCAAGAAAAAGGGGCATCAGTGGTTAATGTTTGGAGTAAACTCCCTACTTCAACCACTGATAAAACCACTGTTAGTGGGAAATCAGATGATCCCATTAAATTGGGTGATGATTTAAAGTACCAGAAATTGACGGCTCGTGTTGAAAAACTTGATAACTCTGTTGCAGAGCTCAAAGATATGCTCCAACAGTTGTTACAGGTACAAAAGGTACAATCCACTGCTGTTCCACCTCAAGCACCTGCTCTCCAACAGGCACCTGCTACAAATGAGCTCTGGAATCTTTTTCAACCTTTTCTCCATCATCAAGCACAAGCAGCAGATTAGCAAAACATGAAAAACATGTTCAAGAGCTGAGAAATGCTATGGAGTCTAGGTTCAAAGACACTCAGGCTGATCTAAAGGCTCTCAAAACTCAGATCCTGCACAACTCTGGCACTGCTCGTCCACCATTATTCTTCATTGATCAACTCCCCGAAGATAATGCCAAAAAGGGGGAGAAAATTCAGGAGTGGAGAAGGAAAGGAATAACAGATGGTCTCTACCTTGCACCAGAAAATTCAAATATGACCAAAAAGATTCCTTTGCTAGATGGGAGTAAGAAAATTGATGTGACCACAAATGCACTTGCAGAAGCACTTGCATGTGTGAAAAGGGATAGAGAGGCCAAAAGGAAAGCCAGGGTGGATTATCTGGATCAGGGTACTTCAGGGTCAAGAGATGATGAAAATCTTATTGATGAAAAGAAGAAGCCTACTAGAAAAGTAAGGCTACCCAAATCCATTCCGGTCAGACGTTCAAAGTCTGCTCAAAAACCACCACCTAAAACAGCTGTTGTAACTCCTGTTGTATCAGCAGCTGCTGGTATTTCAGTAGTTTCAACATCTGCTCCCACTTCAACACACACCATCTCAACACACACACCACATCCACTGCTTTACCACCATCACCACCAAAATCTAAATCACCTCCTATCAAAAGGCAGAAGACAGCAATTGTTATAACTTCTGCTGTAAAGACAACAGTGGTTGGAACACCAGTTGTTTCAACAACTGTTAGTCTATCACAAACCACTGCCACTACAACCACCTTTCCATCCAAAACATCATCAGTCCCTCCTCAAATAAAGAGGAGAAGGCTAATTCCTAAAGATGATGTCACTGCACCATCCCAAACATCTTCAAAACCTTTAGCTCTTGTCAAAATACCAAAACCAGTCCCACTCTCTTCTGTTCCAATGCACAAGCCCTTACCTCCTGCAGGTGTTCAATTTCCTCTTGAACTAGAAGCTGTTAGAGAAGAAATAAAATCTTTCTATACTGAGGATGACCCTGCCAAAAGGAGTTTTCCTTCAATCAAAGGATATCCCTGGCCCAAAAATATTGAAGAATATTTGAAGATAAAGGCCAAGCAAGCAGAGGATATCTCGAAAAGAAACACACAAGGGAAATACGACAAAGAAGTATCAAGATACTACCAATATCTGCTCACACAAGTCAGTTCCCTAGAACGTTTTGCAAAGAATGTCAGTCAACAAATTTCAGAAAGAGCAGCTGAAACTTTGAAGAAAGACTACATTGAAAGCATTATGTTTCACAAAAGATACAAAGGAGAGAGACACATGTACAAAGAGTGGACTGTTCCTGAACTTGAAGTTGAAGCTGCAAGAATTCAAGACATGATAAAAAGGAAAGTCACTCACACTCCTCCTGATTGGGCAAAGTTCAGAAAGAATGTACCTGATAAGCAAATGGAACTGAAGAGAATGAAAGAAGAACTGGTTGTTGCTGATTTTGGTACAAAAAGACAAATTGCTAGATGGAAAGAAGATGTGGTCAGGTCAACCTACAAAAGGTTGGAGGAATTAAGAAAGAAAGATCCAAAAATTCCTCAAAAACCTGACTATCCTGAAGCAGCGGTTTCAAAAGGACCATCAAAGCTGCAAATCAGGAGAGCCACTGCTCCAGCTGGTAATGCCATCTACAAAAGAAGGAAACAAAGCCAGTTAGGAGCTGAAACTGTTCAAGAAATTCTTACTGGAAATGTTGTTGTAAAAGAAGGTTTGTTAAGAACGTTAAAAGAAGAACTTGAACAGGAAAACTCTGCTACCACTGCTCAACCATGATGAACAGGCCAGCCTCACCAAATACTTCTGCTAATAAACATCTCCCAAGAAACCCACCAGGCTCAAAAATACAAAAGTGGGAAACTGCCAAACAGACCTGCGTATTGACTTTGCTCAGGTCTGGTGGAGAAGTGGAGAAAATATCAAGGGAACAAGCTCTTGGCCTGAGTCTTGAAGATTTGCAGGATCTCCTTGATCTTCCACTTAGCAGGGATGATGAAGATACAGATGCCCTTGACTTTGAATTACAATTTAAAGGTCAGATAAGGGAGCTGTTAATGAGGCAATAAAATATCCACAAATAATGAAGGATTTTGGCATTATCTGTTCCAGGGGGAGATTGTTGGGATTGAACCCTATCAGAGGAACAGATAATTAAAGCCAAAACTGGATCAGAGCAGTGGATCCTGAATAAGCAGATGTTGATATACAAATCTCTCCCCTTAAAAGTGATTACAACTACTGATGACCTCATATCTGCTGATCTTGCTAAACTGCTGACCCATAACTGCTGCTCAACTAAAGATCTGATGGAAGACTAAAGTCCTGCTGATTCAATCTACTGCCTTGAGTCAAGCACTGTTGATCCGGACAAGTGCTGCTGGGTTCACAGCAGTAAAAGGTTGCAGCAGCTGTTCTAAAGTCTGTTTTGTAATAGAATGTATTAGCAGTAGTTAACACAAGCAGTGTCTGTATAGATCAGAGGTTAGAGTTTGTTAGGAGGTTAGATGTCACTTTCATGGTGACGTCAGCAAAGATGCTCAGTAGTTTGCAAGTGCCTATAAATAGTTCAGTACTTTGTACTGTTCTATTAGCTCTTTGCATCATTCGTCTTCTTTGCACGAACAAACTACTGAGCTCTGGCTGAGGGGGAGTTTGCATTCTTACATCAATCATTGTAATCGTAGTTGAAATAAATTCAATCTTTCGGTTCTCTGTGTAAAGATGTTTGATAAAAATATTACTGTCGTTTGATTGTATGCAAAGTTTGTTTTCATTATAATTTCTGCTGCACACTCATCCATCTTCATCTTATTTTCAAACATAATATACAATCAAAAACAAACTCAGATCCAACAAAAACATGTTAAGCCCTGGTCTATTTGACGTCTCGTGCAAACGCCTGAATGCAATTCTCCTATGATCAACTCCTCTGGATGATAAGAAAGAGTTCGCGGCATCACTTCGCTTGGAACATCCACATCACCTTCCAGATTAGTAACATTTTGATTTGCACTTTGTTCACCAACTTGGTTTATTTGACTTGAATCCTGAATCTGCTCCCCCTCAGAATCTGAATCTCCATGATCAAAGATCGGCATGTTCTCAGATTCCTGATTATCATTCTCAACCGACTGATTATCTTGAGCAACTTCATTCTGTTGGACATCATCGTGTTCACCAGCATTACTCGGACCTGCTTCATCGTCATTGTTAGTGCAATAACGTCTGTAGCTTCCGTCAACATGTAGTCATATTTTGTATAGTTGTGTGTATGTTTTTGTATGTGTGTACGTAAAGCAGGACAAAATCGGTGAAGTTTTTGTTAAGTGTTGTTGATGCCAGCCGATCGGCTAGTCCAGCCGATCGGACAGCCCGGCCGATCGAGCAGGCTACTCGATCGGTTAGCATTGTCAGCCGATCGGCTAGCCCAGCCGATTGGCCAGCACTCTCTTATTCTGTCATTGCCTATAAATAGCCGGTAGGTTAGTTTATTTAGAACCTTTTGACACTTTGACTTGCTACCTACCTTTTGTATGTCTGAGTTCTTTCTGGTTCCTGTACACTTTCACATCATTCAATAGAATCTCAGATGGTGATTCAGAGTAGAATATTGTCTTTGTATATCTACTACGTGATTACATGAATTCCGCGCATTAATCACTTTATGATTCAACTACGTTTACGAATAAGAAGATCCCATCCGAGGGACCAACAAGTGGTATTAGAGCTTTAGGAAGCTGAATCGAGATCTACAGAGACGAATTCACCGGAATTCAAGCCGTTCTTGTTGATTTAGAGACGAATTCACCGGAATTCAAGTCGTGATTGCTGTGTCAGAAACAAATTTCACCGGAAATTTGTTATTTCTATCATTCCGACTCAAATTTCGCCGGAAATTTGACCGATTCTTCTATATTCTTCTCAGATCTAGTTCTACTTTTCACTTTACATCATAAAACCAGAAAAACTTAAAATTCAGTGAGATTTTACGGTTAAAAATTGACAAATTTGCTATCAATCGAATCGCAATCACCAGAATTACAATCCTACAAAGTTTCACAATCAAATTCAATCTAAAACTGGTTCAAACTGATCAAAATCTATGGAAAACTGTTCATGTTTGCTGATGTCAGCCGATCGAACGACCTAGCCGATTCATATACTTGCTGACGTCATCATTCCAAGTTGCATAACCGTTCAGATATTTTCTGTTAGAAAGTGTTGCTGACATCAGTAGTGTTAGCTAATCGAACGAGCAATTCGATCGGACAGCATTGTTGACATTTGATATTGTTGCTGACATCATATTGCTAGCCAATCGAATACGCCACTCGATCGGACAGTAATTGTGTACTGATTACATAGTTGTGTTTGTCAGCCGATCGAACGAGTCACTCGATCGAATTAGCCAGCCGATTGTGGGTGTGCTGATCGATCGAATGAGCCATTCGATCCAAGTGTCCTTGTGTTTACATCTTTGAAATTCAAAATTTTTCTAAGTGTTTGATAAACATCTCAGGTACTTAACAATGGAAGAATTCATGAACCCATTCAGTGAAATGTATGCGTTTGCTGGCAATGGTGGAGATGATTCAACAAACCGGACAAATAAGAATACTCCAAGTACGAGAAAGACGTTGACAGAAGCACTTAGTGTGGAAAGCGCTTATGGAACCTACAATAAGCCACCAAAGCTGTTAGCAATTGAAGATTATAACCGGTGGGCAAAGCGATTCGAGGAATGGTTGAAAGCCTTCGCGTATCCCAGTTGGAAAAGCTTAAAAAATGGTTTTAACAATGGTAGAGAAGACTTTGAGAACATGTCAGAAAGTGAAGAGATTGAATATTTTGTGGCTGAACAAAAATGTCTAGCTTTGATTAACCAATCAGTGAGAGAAGATATTATCTCACTGATTGATTATTCAAACGCAAAGGATCTTTGGGATAAATTACAAAAGAAATGTGTCGGTACTGCAGAAATCATTAAAAACAAAAAGAAACTTCTAAAAAGGAATTTGATCTGTTCGTATGTCTTAAAAATGAGTCTGTTCCAAAAATGATTGAACGTTTCGGGCATCTAAAACTAGAGTTGGCCAGGCATGGAATTGTTTTTACTCAAGAGGAGCTTGTAGACAAGTTATTTGATTCTTTTCCAGACGAAATGGATTGGCAATACTTCGCAATGATGATCAAGAATACAATCCAACCAAGTGTTCTGACTGTTGATTTGCTGATAGAGAAACTGGAGAGTCATGAGCTCGAAATAAAGAATACACATAAAGTCAATCACTCGTTATATCATCAAAATGTGGAACTTTATTATCCAAAGAGCTTGATTCAAAAGACAGGATCTCCGAAAACAGCCTTCACTGCAGAAAGTTCACAACCAATGACTCAAGAAACCTCACACAGTGGTTTTCATGGAGGAATGTCTTCCAACACTACAAGTCAAGGACCATTTTCAAGCACATCTGTATAGATCAGAGGTTAGAGTTTGTTAGGAGGTTAGATGTCACTTTCATGGTGACGTCAACAAAGATGCTCAGTAGTTTGCAAGTGCCTATAAATAGTTCAGTACTTTGTACTGTTCTATTAGCTTTTTGCATCATTCGTCTTCTTTGCATGAACAAACTACTGAGCTCTGGCTGAGGGGGAGTTTGCATTCTTACATCAATCATTGTAATCGTAGTTGAAATAAATTCAATCTTTCGGTTCTCTGTGTAAAGATGTTTGATAAAAGTATTACTCTCGTTTGATTGTATGCAAAGTTTGTTTTCATTATAATTTCCGCTGCACACTCATCCATCTTCATCTTATTTTCAAATATAAAATACAATCAAAAACAAACTCAGATCCAACAAAAACATGTTAAGCCTTGGTCTATTTGACGTCTCGTGCGAACGCCTGAATGCAATTCTCCTATGATCAACTCCTCTGGATGATAAGAAAGATTTCGCGGCATCACTTCGCTTGGAACATCCACATCACCTTCCAGATTAGTAACATTTTGATTTGCACTTTGTTCACCAACTTGGTTTATTTGACTTGAATCCTGAATCTGCTCCTCCTCAGAATCTGAATCTCCATGATCAAAGATCAGCATGTTCTCAGATTCCTGATTATCATTCTCAACCGACTAATTATCTTGAGCAACTTCATTCTGTTGGACATCATCGTGTTCACCAGCATTACTCGGACTTGCTTCATCGTCATTGTTAGTGCAATAACATCTGTAGCTTCCGTCAACATGTAGTCATATTTTGTATAGTTGTGTGTATGTTTTTGTATGTGTGTACGTAAAGCAGGACAGAATCGGTGAAGTTTTTTTTTAAGTGTTGTTGATGCCAGCCGATCGGCTAGTCCAGCCGATCGGACAACCCGGCCGATCGAGCAGGCTACTCGATCGGTTAGCATTGTCAGCCGATCGACTAGCCCAGCCGATCGGCCAGCACTCTCTTATTCTGTCCTTGCCTATAAATAGCCGATAGGTTAGTTTATTTAGAACCTTTTGACACTTTCACTTGCTACCTACCTTTTGTATGTCTGAGTTCTTTCTGGTTCCTGTACACTTTCACATCATTCAATAGAATCTCAGACGGTGATTCAGAGTAGAATATTGTCTTTGTATATATACTACGTGATTACATGAATTCCGCGCATTAGTCACTTTACGATTCAACTACGTTTACGAACAAGAAGATCACATCCGAGGGACCAACAAGTGGTATCAGAGCTTTAGGAAGCTGAATCAAGATCTACTGAGACGAATTCACCGGAATTCAAGCCGTTCTTGTTGATTTAGAGAGGAATTCACCGGAATTCAAGTCGTGATTGCTGTGTCAGAAACAAATTTCACCGAAAATTTGTTATTTCTATCATTCCTACTCAAATTTCGCCGGAAATTTGACCGATTCTTCTATATTCTTCTCAGATCTAGTTCTACTTTTCACTTTTACATCATAAAACCAGAAAAACTTAAAATTCAGTGAGATTTTACGGTTAAAAATTGACAAATTTGCTATCAATCGAATCGCAATCACTAGAATTACAATCCTACAAAGTTTCACAATCAAATTCAATCTAAAACTGGTTCAAATTGATCAAAATCTATGGAAAACTGTTCATGTTTGCTGATGTCAGCCGATCGAACGACCTAGGCCGATTCATATACTTGCTGACATCATCATTCCAAGTTGCATAACCGTACAGATATTTTCTGTTAGAAAGTGTTGCTGACATCAGCAGTGTTAGCCGATCGAACGAGCAATTCGATCGGACAGCATTGTTGACATTTGATATTGTTGCTGACATCATATTGCTAGCCGATCGAATACGCCACTCGATCGGACAGTAATTGTGTACTGATTACATAGTTGTGTTTGTCAGCCGATCGAACGAGTCACTCGATCGAATTAGCCAGCCGATTGTGGGTGTGCTGATCGATCGAATGAGCCATTCGATCCAAGTGTCCTTGTGTTTACATCTTTGAAATTCAAAATTTTTCTAAGTGTTTGATAAACATCTCAGGTACTTAACAATGGAAGAATTCATGAACCCATTCAGTGAAATGTATGCGTTTGCTGGCAATGGTGGAGATGATTCAACAAACCAAACAAATGAGAATACTCCAAGTACGAGAAAGACGTTGACAGAAGCACTTAGTGTGGAAAGCGCTTATGGAACCTACAATAAGCCACCAAAGCTGTTAGCAATTGAAGATTATAACCGGTGGGCAAAGCGATTCGAGGAATGGTTGAAAGCCTTCGCGTATCCCAGTTGGAAAAGCTTAAAAAATGGTTTTAACAATGGTAGAGAAGACTTTGAGAACATGTCAGAAAGTGAAGAGATTGAATATTTTGTGGCTGAACAAAAATGTCTAGCTTTGATTAACCAATCAGTGAGAGAAGATATTATCTCACTGATTGATTATTCAAACGCAAAGGATCTTTGGGATAAATTACAAAAGAAATGTGTCGGTACTGCAGAAATCATTAAAAACAAAAAGAAACTTCTAAAAAGGAATTTGATCTGTTCGTATGTCTTAAAAATGAGTCTGTTCCAAAAATGATTGAACGTTTCGGGCATCTAAAACTAGAGTTGGCCAGGCATGGAATTGTTTTACTCAAGAGGAGCTTGTAGACAAGTTATTTGATTCTTTTCCAGACGAAATGGATTGGCAATACTTTCGCAATGATGATCAAGAATACAATCCAACCAAGTGTTCTGACTGTTGATTTGCTGATAGAGAAACTGGAGAGTCATGAGCTCGAAATAAAGAATACACATAAAGTCAATCACTCGTTATATCATCAAAATGTGGAACTTTATTATCCAAAGAGCTTGATTCAAAAGACAGGATCTCCGAAAACAGCCTTCACTGCAGAAAGTTCACAACCAATGACTCAAGAAACCTCACACAGTGGTTTTCATGGAGGAATGTCTTCCAACACTACAAGTCAAGGACCATCTTCAAGCACATCAAACCAACAGCAAACTGCACCAAAGAATGTCTTTCAATGTAACATTGCAGTTGACTTGAAAAATGGTCAGAATTTTAGTGAGGAATCAGCGAAACAACAGATGATTTTCTTGGCATCTATATTGGAGTCATATGAGGGGTTAGTTGCTGGGAAGATAGGTAACACCAACCTGACGAAGGAAGACTAACGATCAAATAGATCCTGAAGAAATGGAGCTAATTGATATTCGTTGGGCTATGGCTAGTGCTGTTCGTCGAGCACAACGCTTCATGGAAATAACTGGCAGGAAAACAATTGGTGGTCCATCTACCAAATTGGGTTTCGATAAGTCTAAAGTGACATGTTTCAAATGCAAACAAAAAGGTCACTTTAAACGAGAATGCAGAAACGAGTATGCTGATGAGTCTACTAATCCGTTCTGAGAAGATTATTATAAGAAAGCAATTTGCCATCAGAATAAGTCGGAACCTCCAAGGCTGAAGCAGATTGAAAGAAAAAGATAAGGAAAAGTCAAGAGCTCTAGCAGTCATTCATTATGAATGAGGGATATGACTGGAGTGAGATATTGCCTGAAGAAGATGCGGTTGGTTACGCATTCGCAGCAGGAAAAGATTGTTCCGTTCAAAGATACAAGAACAGAAGAAGAAAAGTTTGTGAACAGAAGAATGAAAGCCCAAACAAAAGTAAGCAGAATCTATACATTTACAAAGAAGCAAAAAGGGCTAAAAAGGTGGGATCCAGACAGAGAATGTTATCTTGATCCTCAAGGTAATATCGCAATCGATCCAAGTTCACTCAGTGTTGATGCAATCATTCAGCAATATACTGAAGAAGAGGAAGCTAGACAAAGAGAATGGTGGGGTGAAAGTGAAAAGAAAGTGGAAGAAAAAGAAGAAAAGGTGAAGTCGACAGAAAAGAAGATCGATGATGGGTGAATAGAATACATCACAGGAGCTCACAGTCGAAAATCTGATGAAGATGGCAGACAAAGTTTCTAGCTGCTAAAGAACTGGAGGTAAGATTCTAGTTCTGGAACTGAGTCAAACGCCAAGGTCAGTCAGATAAACATGAATGTAGTGTCAGGTAAGAAAGAACAAAAGCGAAAGTGACTGCAAGAATTGCATGAAAAATTGCAAAGATTGTAGTACTATCGCTTATCTCAACAAGCAAAAAGGTTGAAGATCTGACTAAAAGAGTCAGAGAGGTTGAAAACCAATCTTAAACCGGGATAAATTGCTAAAAAGCTTCAAAACGATCGTGCAAAAGATTTAACTGAAAAATTGAAAAGTGATAAAAGTGACATAGAAAGAACTAAGAAAGAAAATGAAAAACTCATTCTTGAAAATCGTCACATCACTGAAAATTTGAGAAGCTTAAGCGAACGGTTAAAGATTCGGATGATCGAAATGGGAAAACAACAAAAGAAAATGTTCAACTGACGGGTGTGTTAAGGGTGAAAGAGGAGTTAATAAACAACCAATTGGATGAAATTGCTAATCTGAAGCTTCAATTTCAAGAAGCAAAAATCGAAACAAACGCATCCAATTAAAATTAACCAGTTACAACTCCGCAAGCTTTGTTCTGCAGCACATTGTTCCCAAACCCATTGGGAAAAACAAAGCTGGCGAAGATGTATTTTCCGGAACGGAACTGGAGTGGGATATCATCAAATCCCACCACCTGTTTTAAACAATTTCTCAAAGAAAAAGTCCGGACTGGTTAATGATGATGAAAATTCAGATGATATAAAACTTCCAGAGTCAATTGATGTTACATTCTCATCAATCATCATCATCTGATGATAGTGTTCAGACTGATATTGTCAAAAGCATGGCAGAAAGTTGTCTTAGAGTCTGATTCAAATGAAGATGATGGTTGTTTCTTGGATAAAATACATTCCGAAACAAAAAATCCAAGAACAACTTAAATGAAGAACCAAATCTTGTCATGTACAAGATGTTGGGTTCAGATAAGTTGTTTTCGGATACTGAGTTTCCGATTGAGAAATGTAAATGTCAACAAATTGAAAAATGTTTACAAATTGATTCGAAGTTGAGTTGACAGAAGTGAAAAGTTTGAACCAAAACAAAAAGACAAATGAATTTTGAAAAAAGATAAAGCTTACTACAAGAAACCCGTTATTCCTCCACGTTTTTCTAATAACAATCGAAAACAATTGGTCGGGGTGGATATCAGGGGGTAAGTCTTATCAGAAGAAAAATGTTCAAAACAAGAAATTTGTTGAAAAAGAAAAGTTTTTGTGAACAGTTCGAGTTCATTTTCTAATGAAGAACCTGAAATCTTTTCAAAATCAAACAAAGAGTTCTTTGAGGAAAAAAGCTTCACAACCTCAGTCTGAAGGCACAAGTCGGGTTGTTAACACCCGAACATGCTTCAGATGCAATCAAGTTGGGCATATTGCACGAAAGTGTACCAACTTGAAGCCTAAGACTGATGTTGTTGAAAATCAAAAGAAGAAAAATGAGTTAAAGAAAAAGCTCCATTGGTTGTTGAGAAAAAGAGCTTGAAAAATGACATCACCAAAGTCAAAACTGAACCCGTAAAGAAGATGGAAATTAAAAATGATAAATTTTACAAACGGTTCGCAACAACTAAACAAACATGGAAGCCAAAAGTTGCTGAAATGAAAGCAAGTTGTTCAAAATCAAAAGGTTTCTGAAATGAAAAAACAATCATCTTCTACCACATCGGTAAAGATGAGTTTCCTTGAAAAGAAAAGGGTTCCATTATCTCAACAAGTTTGGAAACCAAAAAGTGAGAAGAAAATTTCAACTTCCGAGGTGAAAAAGTCTGAAGAATCAATTACGGTTGATTATGATGCAAATTTTTCCACCTCTCAAGGCTGAAAATTTCAAAATTCAATTGCAAGGATCAAAGTTGCACCTAAGGCTGATGAGGCCTGGTGGACTCGATGTTTGCTAAACAATTGAAATTGCCGGAGCTTCCTTGATCGCGAAGCATGTATCGGCATCCTTTATTGAAATGTTTTAAATCATGGTTGTTTAGTGCAGGATCTTCCACAACTTGTTTCAAGATGGATCATGGACAGTGGAGCTTCAGACATATGACGGGGAAGACTGCATTGTTGTACGATGTAAGGAATATAAATGGAGGATATGTTTGGATTCGCGGGCAATCAAGGTGGTCGTATAGTTGGTGAAGGAACATTATCAAATGGGATTGTAACGTTTGAAAGAGTCAATTACATTGCTGAGCTGGAGAACAACCTAATAAGTATTTTCTCAGATCTGTGACAGAAAGTACACCCACTCACTTCACTGACAAAGAGATGTTTGATACTAAAAACCGGATTTGTTGTACCTAAAGAGTGGGTCATCCTGAGGGCACCAAGAGTTAAACGACCTGTATGTATTTGGATATGAGCATAGCAACTACAACAACGGGTCAGGCTCACTATTTTGTGTCAAGAGGCAACTGAGAAGGAGTCGAGATTGTGGCACCGAAAAATGGGGCATATACATCTTCGAAAAATGAATCACTTGGTGCACAATGATCTGGTTACTGGAGTTCACAACAAAGGTTTTCATCTAGAAGGGGAGTGTATAAGTTGCATTAAAGGCAACAGAAGAAAAAGTCGCACCCCAAAAAGCAAGTCAATTCAGTTTCACGACCGTTGGAAAGACTTCACATGAATTTATTTGGTCCTATGAATGTCAAAAGCATTACAGGAGATTACTACTGCTTGGTCGTCACTGATGATTATTCTAGATTTTCTTGGGTATCTTTCTTGAAGACAAAGAATGAAACGTTTGACAGTCTGATGGCGTTATTCAAAAAGATTGAGAATTTGTACCAGAGACGTATCCGAAGAATTAGAAGTGATAATGGTACTGAATTCAAAAACCACAAGATGGAAGAATTTTGTGAAGAAAGATGTATACTGCATGAGTTTAGTGCTCCGTACACTCCGCGGCAGAATGGAGTTGCAGAACGCAAAAACCGGACGCTAATCGAGACAGCCAGAACCATGCTCACAGATTCAAAACTTCCAATAAATTTTTGGGCTGAAGCTGTTTCTGCCGCATGCTATACTCTCAAACAGAGTTCTCACCGTGAAGAAATTCAACAAAACATGTTTTGAATTGATCAATAACCGCAAGCCTAAAGTATCTTGAAACCGTTCGGGTCACCCTGTACGGTGATAGAACCTTTTGGAAAATTTGGTCCGAAGTGCATTGAGGGTATTTTTGTTGGATATGCAAGTCCTCTGCGTCGTGTCTTCGTGCCAAGTGAAAAGCGGATTATTGAAGCTGCAAATGTTGAATGTCATGGTAATATGATGCCACCTCAGAACCCAGTAGATTCATGGCGTTACCATTACGACACGTTGTGGGATTCCTTTGATGTAATGGAAGAACCTGAAGATGAAGAAGACTTCTTTGATGAGCTGGATATTCTTAGAAACTATGAGTCATCAGAAGAAAGATTTCCAGCACAGTATTCTAGGCAATCTCAGAAAACTTTAAATGATGATGAAGCAGGTCCTAGTAATGCTGGTGAACAAGATGATACTCCAGGGAATCAGACGGCAACAAATGATGACACAACATCTGATATTGGTCCAACTTTGATCATGGGGATTCTGAATCTGAGGGGGAGCAAATCCAGATCTTAGGTCAAGCAGATCCTATCAGTGAAGAAGGTGCAAATCAAAATGTCACTAATCTGGAAGGCAATGTGGATGTTCCGAGTGAAGTAATGCCCAGAACTCTTTCATATCATCCGAAGGAGCTGATCATCGGAGAGCTTCAATCAGGAGTTCGCACCAGACATCAAATTGACCAAGGGCTTACTAGTTTTTATTCATCAGTAGCACCTCCACAATCTGAATTTTCACTATGTTGTTTTATCTCGCAGATTGAACCTCGAACGTACAAAGAGGCGCTTACTGAAGATTCTTGGGTCAACGCGATGCAAGAAGAGCTGAACCAGTTTGAGAAATTAGGTGTTTGGAAACTGGTGGATTTACCAGAGGGTCACAGGAAAATCAACACCAAAATGGGTGTTCAAGTGTAAGAGGGACGATAGAGGTGTAGTGGTCAGAAACAAAGCTCGACTTGTTGTTCAGGGCTTCAGTCAACAGGAGGGAATTGACTTTACCGAAGTGTACGCTCCTGTAGCACGACTAGAAGCAATCAGAATTTTCCTAGCGTTTGCATCATGGAAAAACTTTAAAGTCTACCAGCTTGATGTGAAGTCGGCCTTTCTCTACGGCAAAGTGAAGGAGGAAGTGTATGTGGGACAGCCACCAGGTTTTGTCGATCCACACCACAAGAATAAAGTGTATCTCTTGGATAAAGCATTATATGGCTTACACCAGGCCCCGAGAGCCTGGTATGAGACATTATCTCAGCATTTGCTAGCCAATCACTTCATCCGAGGAACAATAGACGCCACCCTCTTCACAAAGATAGTCGACGGTCACCTGCTGATAGTACAAATTTATGTGGATGAACATAATTTTTGGGTCAACAAACGCGGACTTGTGCAAAGACTTTGAGCAAGTGATGAAGCAAAAGTTCGAAATGTCATCAATGGGGGAAATGAAATTCTTTTTGGGGCTCCAAGTTGATCAACTTCCTGAAGGAATTTTCATACACCAGAGAAAGTACGTTCATGATATTCTAGAGAAATTTGGAATGTCAGGTTCTACTCCTGCGGCAACCCCATTAGCAACAAATCATGGAATTCACCCAGATCTCACCGGAGATAAGGCAGATGAAACTCTTTATTGTTCCATGATTGGTTCTTAGATGTATCTAACTGCTTCAAGACCCGACATTATGTATCCAACGTGCCTCGCAGCAAGATTTCAATCTAACCCGAGAGCCTCGCACTTGATCATTGTTAAAAGGATATTACGCTACCTGAAGGGAACTCCATCGTTGGGGTTGTGGTATCCTAGAAAAGGTGACTTTACGCTCGAAGGGTATTCCGACTCGGATTTCGGATGCTGCAAAGTCAATGCCAAATCAACAACTGCAGGATGCCAGTTCTTTGGACCTCGCTTGGTCACCTGGCAGTGTAAGAAACAAACATCTGTGGCGCTATCCACATGTGAAGCAAAGTACATTTCTGCCAGCAGTTGCTATTCTCAGATCATGTGGATACAGCAACAGATGCGTGATTATGGTTTGCAGTTTCTTAACACTCCTCTTTTTGTTGATAATGAGGCCGCAATTAATATAACAAAAATCCGGTACATCACGCTAAAACCAAACATATAGAATTCGTCATCACTTTATTCGCGATTGTTTCGAGAAAAGTTGATACGAATTGAGAAAATGCACACCGACAAGCAAAAAGCTGATTTACATACCAAGGCATTTGATAGAACACGCTTTAAATATCTTTTAAAACTAAATGGTATGATGCTCTTGTCGGTGAAGGATGGAATCGTTGGCGTTGATGAGGATACCACTGTAGATGATTGCTGATAATCTATCTGCAATGGTTTGTCGATTTTTCACCTGTTTTGGTCTTTAGGGGGAGATAGGTATATTTGTATATATATTTGTATATACTTTTCAGAAAATCCAAAAACATTAAAAAATCAAAAAGCCAAAAATATGATAAAATTTCGAAATCCAAAAACAATAAAAAATTAAAAAGAGCCCGTGTAAAAGGGAAAATGATAGTACATCAACTAGACTGTTACGGTATGCTAAAGATTTGTAAAGTTTTAAAAAGGTTTAAACAGTCTCACTAATAATGTGTCGATAGGTTTTTGCACAGTTAATAGATTTGTTCGGGATATAAACTTAAAAATACAAAACGAGACTTATTTTGTGGGGAACACTATTTGGATATATAGGTAACCCCTGAAATCTCGTTTGATAGATCCCTTATTCTGAGATACTAGGTCTTTATACTCAGTGATATTTGGGGTATTATTACGGGACTTCTGCTGAATGGAAGTTCTGACCTAGTCCCTGAATAATACTTTATGCAAAATGCTTGAAACATAGCATCGCCCTCAGCAAGCTGATGAAACAATAAAATTGATAGTCGCTGCTGTTGAAATCAAAAGATCCTCTAAAGGGGACACACCGAAAAGTCGAAGCCGTCATCTCTCTGCGTATACGGAAGTATCGACCTGAGCTCTCACGGCCCTCGCATTTAACCCCTTACAGATATCATCTGTGGTATACTCACCTGTAAGACTGAATACTGGGAACTTGATATGGGAGTATATTCAAAAGGTGGGACACATAAATGAGTCAAGTTAATAAGACATCTAAATCGTATCCTGAATAAATTGAAATCTGTGAGAAAACTTAAAATGGATCAGTATATCGACAATCGAGGTGAATTGTTTAATCCTGAATATGAAATGAAGCTTAACGGTACTTGTAACATGTCTAAAAAGCTGATATGATTTCCTGACACGCTCATCAAAAATATGTTTTGTATATAGATTTCTTTCTTTACATTCTGTTTTTCAGTTTCAGTTATACTTTTATAGGTTAGAGTCTGCTTATAAAACTCAAAAGATTTTACACTTCTGCTTATTTTTGACAAACCAAAGCGGAGGATTGATCTTCAGATTCACAGTCTGATGCAAGTTGCAGGAAGTTGTTCTGAGCTGAAAAACAAGTTGGGAGCTAATCTTGATATAAACAAAGAAAATAAAAAGTCAAAATGCAAGTTCATTAAGTTGAAACTTGTAAAATTTTCAGAAAAATGTTTAAAATATCAGTTTGTTTTTGCTTCGAGTCAACCAAGGTCATTAAGTTGAACTTGGTCGACAAATTAAGTACCTAGGGTCATTAGCTTGGACCTAGATACTTAAGTGGATTTCTTGAACACTGATAATGTGAAAAAGGTCAAAAAGTCAAATCGGTTTGAAAGTCAAAGTTCCATGAATCGAACAGGCCAGCCGATCGGCTGGACCAGCCGATCGAACTGCCTAGCCGGTTCATTGACACACTATAAATAGGAGTTCAATGCTTCATTTGTTCTTTTTCGCACTTCGTTCGAACCAAAAACATTCTCAGCCGATTCACTGATTACATTATTTTCATTGATCTTCATCTCTCTTTGCATCAATATATTTGATTTGTTGGCTTACTCATCATCTCAAATGGCAAAGGTACGTTTTATAACAGCAAAATCTTTGAAATTTTTCGTGTTCTTCATGTTCATATCTGTCGGATCTTTAAATCTCAGATTTAGGAAGATTCAGGATGTTTTGATGAAATCTAGGTATAGGGTTTTGTTCGCAATACAAAGATCTTTAAGTTTACCGGATCAATTTCTGAAAAATCATGCTAAAACTTGATAGATCTAAGATTAAGGTGTTACGGCTGTCGGCATGTTCTTTGAGCGATTAGACTCTGTTTAGGACGAATTAGACAAGAATGAACATAGGGTTTTGATCGCGACAACATCAGGAACAAGGATCTGTGCTCAGTTTGTAAAAACTAGCATAAAATTTTTGAATCATCTGTTTATGTTCTTCAAACTGTTCTTCATCGAAGATGCCAGCCGATCGGCTAGCCCAGCCGATGGGACAGCAATCATAATGTGTTTTAGTTGTTGTTGCATTAGGTAGTTGATGTCTTGAAAAATGTGCTTTGATTGTGCTAAGTGCTTGGAATATGGTTTTGCATTGTGCTAGCCGATCGGCTAGACTAGCCGATTGAATAGCAATGTGTCAGCCGATCGGCTAGACCAGCCGATCGAGTAGAAATGAAGATCATGTGTGTTTGAATGTTTATTTTGAAATCTGTGTGATTGAATGTTGATGTCTTGAAAAGTGTGCTAAATGTTTGCTATGAAATATGTGTGTTATAATCATTTGAAGAATATTGTTTGATCATAGCATTGCCAGCCGATCGGCTAGACCAGCCGATCGAACAGCAATGACAACATTGTCAGCCGATCGGCTAGACCAGCCGATCGAACAACAATGTGCCAGCCGATCGGCTGGACCAGCCGATCGAACAGGAATTACTCTTCTATTGAAAAGCTTGTGTTAATCAATAGGGCAGCATTACTTGTTGAAAGGATAGTATTCTTTACAAACTTAGATTTCTGTGCATAAGTTTGCCAGCCGATCGTAGAGCATTTGCAGCCGATCGGACACCATATATAAGAACTTCTTTGTCACATTTTGTCAGCCGATCGGCTGGACGAGCCGATCGACCAGGCATTGTCACTTTATTCAATCTCAGCCGATCGGCTGGACCAGCCGATCGACCAGGAACTGTCACTATAATCATTCTCAGCCGATCGAACAGTAATGCTCTTCGATCGACCAGACCAGTCGATTCTGTAGTGTTGTCACATAGAAATTTCAAAGTGTTAGAAAAATTTTCAGAATTTTCATATTCTTGTTTGAATGATTTATACTGAATATTTTTACAGGGACGAGGAAAAGAGAAAGACAGACTCATAACATACCTTGTGAAATTGATTCTGAATCAACCACTGGTACTGTGGTAGAAAAGATGGCAACGTTTTTGAGAGAAAGCAGAATAGCTAAAGCTATGTCTGATAAAACTGTGATTTATGAATCACATGTTAGAACATTCTGGAACACTGCTAGATATGAAGATTCAGACAAGATGATACATGCAGTATTAAGAAGGAAAGATCAGGCTGGAAAGGATATAGATGTGGAGTTTAAGTTTGATGTAGGAGATGTGAGGAGAGTTCTTGACTTCCAAGATTCTGACAATGATCCAACAATCATGTCTGAACGTCTTGTAAAAGGTTTGTGGTGTAGAATGGGATTTACTGGGTTCATTAATGGAAAGATGTACAAAAGATGCTTCTCCAAAGCATATAGGTACTTAATACACTACATGATACACTCAATGGGACATAGAAAGGGAGCATATGATGAGGTTGCCGATTACATCATGAATATGATAACAAGCTTGGTACTAAACAGAAGGTACAACATTTCACAAGTGATTTTTGAATACATGAAGGAGAATTGTGAAGCTGGAGCAGATAAGTACATCATGTATCCTAGATTCATCATGATGTTACTAAATGACAAAATCAAAGATCTTCCAAAGGATTGTGAGGATGTGATGGAGATGAGTGTTGTGAATAAGACAACAATAGGAAGAGTTACAAAGGATAAGGATGAGAAAACCAAGCAGATGATTTGCAGAATAAAAGATAAAGCATATGTTGCTCCTGAAAATGATAAATGGAGGCATGACGACAGCAATTCAGACAATGAAGACTCAAAGATGAGTGAGATGGTTGAGAAAAAGAGTAGGTGGTGGCATGTTAGAGATGGAAAAAGGAAAAGGACACCTAAGTCATCCCCTGCGGTTGTTATTCCTAAAGAAGGAGAAAGGGTATAGTGAAAGGGGGAGCATTAAGGCAATTAGTTCACATATGATTTAAATGTTTCTAATCTTGTTGTCTATGTTTGTCTTGTAGGGTCTTCTGGAGAGCCATAGCAGAAGTTAATTGATGAGACAGTTCTAGAGCCATCTGTGGTGATTGAACAAGGTGCTAATTTGTTAAAGCAATCTTTGGAAAGCTATTTGAAAAGGAACGAAGAAGTAGCAGCACAACAAGCTCAAGGAACAAGTGCTCATGCTGAAAAGGTTACAAGGGTTCAACCAGATACAGAAGCTTTAAGGAGTTCAAGTGATAGAGATTCTGAAGCTACTCAATCTGAATCTGAATTAATTCCTGAAACTGTTGGTAAAGGAAAGGTTCAGTTGAAGAAAAGACCTGCAAAGAAACAAAAAGGTTCAGATGATGAAGATTCTCCTTATGATCCTGAAAGTTAAAGAAACAAAGAAAGAAACGAAAGGCAGCTCCAGTTGGTGTAATTCCCAGAAATGTCAGATCAAAGAAATCAGGAGCTGAGTCACAAAAAGATAAAGAAGGAAAGGCAGCTCAACATGTTCAGAAAGAAAAATCACCAAGTGTTGATGTTCCAAAAGAACCGGAGGTGAAAGCAAAAGAAGTTCCAGTTGTGGAAACAGAAAAGAAGACAGGTGATGATGATTATGTAGAAATCACTGGATTCAGAGTTGCTAGTCCAAAACCTGCTCAACAAGAGATTCCTCAGTCATCACAACAGAAAGTAGAAGACTTTAACTTTGATTTTGACAATATTGGTTCGGCTACTGGTATTTTTTCTGAAGATATGCCTGAAGGTGAAAGTGATATGTTCAATGATCATGCGGTTAAAGAACTGACTATGAAAGTTAAAGAACTGGAAAAAGAGAAAGCAAAAGCTGAGGAAGAACGTAATATGCTAAGAAGTCAAATTGATGAATTGATGGAAGCTCACAATAAAATAGTTGCAGCATTGGTTGAAAAGGAGAAAAGAATGAATCAAATGAAGGATGAGACCGAGGGGTAATTCTAAAGTGTTTGAGTCGTTAACAACAAGAGATATCTTCTTTGAATGCCAAGATAAAGGATCTGGAGAATGTGAATCAAACGTTAAATCAGCTTCTTAATGAGATGAGTGAAGCTTCGTCTAATGAAATGAAAGCAATGAAACTAGAGATGGAGGCTATGAAAGCTGATAAAGTAATGAAAGATCAACAACTTCAGATGCTGGTTGCTGTGGTTGAAAGTCATTTAAAGATGAACATTCATGCTGCGTCTGATGAAACTGATGTGATAAGAGCTAACGAAAGAAGAATGGAGCGTGAACGTCAAATGGCTGAAGAAGCAAACCTAAAGAACAAAGGAATAGTTGAAGAGGTTGAGATAGTTGATGCATCTTCAAGTCAACCAGAGGTTGGAGGTTCTTCTTCGCAGCCTGATATTGAAATGATTGAAGAGATTGAGGTTCAAGAACAAGAAGTTGTTGAAAATGATCAAGAGATGGTTGAAGCTGAAGCTGAAGAGCCTCATGAACCAGAATACTTGATTGTTGGTGAGCCTTCTGAGCCTATTATGCTGAAAATGTCCTTCGAAGAGTTGAAATTATTCAAAGGAGAATAAGAGCAAGGGAAGTACTACTGCTGGAGTACACAACTGACAAATTTGTGTTAGTTGGAAATGCTTACCCTATGCCATATAATTCAAAAGAAGTGGCAAAGTTGTTAAAGTTTCTGGATCTAAAAAGAAAAGGAAGAATAGCAGGTGGAGAGATTGTGGATGAAGATTCTGATAGAGAATTGTTTGGAGATGATGAAGAAGAAGATAAAGATGATTCTGATGATAAAGATGATAATGATGATAAGTCTGATAAAGATGACAAAGGCGATGACGATAATGATCAAGGTGCTTCGGGTTTATTAATCAGTGAACCAAATGTTCAAGAAAGAGTGGATGAGCTGAGGAATAATGAAATAAACGAGCAGGAGGATGAAGTTGATTATGAAGCATCGTCGTCTGGAAAACAACCTGTTGATCAGGTACTTCTTTCTAACCCTACTGTCATTTACTTATCTGGTAAACAACAAGGAGAGGTAGAGGTTAAAAGAACTCGGGCTGAAATGTTAGAGGAATTGGGTTTGGAAGATGGAAAATTTAAATTCGATATTGAAGATGAAATTCCTCACTCACCTGTAAAAGATTTCGAGCCTAGATACCCTCATGAAGCTGATCATTATGATGAAGTGATTGTTGAAAGCGCGTCTGATTCAGAAGAAGATAGGGTGGATTTTCATTATGAAGGTGAAGATGTTGCATTCCCTACTTTCACAGAGTTGTTTCAAGAAAAGAATGAAGATCAGTTGAGAAGAAAGATTGAAGAAAGGGTTGCTACAGCAGATATTCCTGAACCGGTTCCTAGAGAGATAACAGCTGAAGAAAGAAAACGATGGTTCAAGAATATGCCAAAAGAAAGAAAGACTCTCAGGGCTCTTCAATATTTCACTCATAACAAAGATCTTTCTTGGGGAGATATTCTATCTTGGGGATATCTGGAAGACTTGAAAGTTTATGCAATCAGAAGGGAGCAGGGTGTACAGTATTTTGAATTCTTAGCTGATATAGCTACTTTACCCTGGTGGGACGTAGATGAGTTGGTGGTTACAAAGAATATCAAGCAATACTACTACGGTCCAGAAGTTCGAGAACGTGACCAGGATTTGTGGAATTACATCAAATGGCAAGCAAAGAACAATTATCCAGATTGGAAACCACAATATCCGAAGCAGATTGTTACTTACTTGGAGAGTGGAGAAAAAGACATTACGTTAGATGTGAAGCCTCCAAGATGTTTGAAGAATATGCCACTCAGAGCCATTGAACAAGATTTTTACGATCTATTTCAAGCTTGGCTATATAATCCCTCTACAGCTGAAGCAGTTATTTCTTTGTTTGACAAGACCACTGGAGAAGGATGAAGAATAAGTATTTTGGATCCTATGTGGTTGGTCAACTGTTCGAAGAAAGATATAGATTGTCTGTTTGTCAACAAGATAATCTATGATAAGAAAGACAAAGAGATAGCTATGCAGTATCAATGTGTGATAGATGTTTGCTTCGCAAAAGAAATCAATTCAGGGAAAAAATTGGAAGACAAAATGGAGAGATCTTGAAGTTGATGAGTTCCTAAAGGTATACAAGCGAAGTCAAAGACAGAAAGAGATAGCTAAAAAGGCTGTAGAGAGGGGAAGAAGAAATCTTGGGTATGTGCCGCCTACTGATCAAACGCCTATCGAATCTGAAGAGAACAAAATTCCAAAGTGGGATCGAAAGCGTGATGGCGACCCAGAATACAGAAAGTGGTGGATAAATGAGGGCAGGCATAAAAGAAGGAGAATGTTAGAGGAACGAGCTGAACAGAGAAGACAAAAGGCTAAGGAGAGGAGACGCAACAGGAGGAAATAAAGACTATGTTGGAAGGAACTACAGCTACATCCGAGGGGGAGTCTGTTAGTGCACGTAAAGCAGGACAGAATCGGTGAAGTTTTTGTTAAGTGTTGTTGATGCCAGCCGATCGGCTAGTCCAGCCGATCGGACAGCCCAGCCGATCGAGCAGGCTACTCGATCGGTTAGCATTGTCAGCCGATCGGCTAGCCCAGCCGATCGGCCAGCACTCTCTTATTCTGTCCTTGCCTATAAATAGCCGGTAGGTTAGTTTATTTAGAACCTTTTGACACTTTCACTTGCTACCTACCTTTTGTATGTCTGAGTTCTTTCTGGTTCCTGTACACTTTCACATCATTCAATAGAATCTCAGACGGTGATTCAGAGTAGAATATTGTCTTTGTATATCTACTACATGATTACATGAATTCCACGCATTAATCACTTTACAATTCAACTACGTTTACGAACAAGAAGATCCCATCCGAGGGACCAACAGTCATTTGAAGTTTCCCGTGGTCATCTTGAATACTCAGCTGGGAACCTTTGCTGTGACTCGTATTCGCGCAAAATATCCAACTCATCAAAGAAATCTTCTTCTTCTTCCATCATGTCAAACGATTCCCACAACTTGTCGTAATGATATCGCCATGAATCACCTGGACTTTGTGGCATCATAGTATAACCTTGACATTCAACATTTGCAGCTTCAATAATCCGCTTCTCACTTGGAACGCAGACACGTCGCGTAGGACTTGAATATCCAACAAATATACCCTCGATGCACTTCAGACCAAACTTTCCATAAGGCTCTATAACTGTACAGGGTGACCCGAACGGTTCTAGATACTTCAAATTCGGTTTGCGATTATTGATCAGCTCAAAGCATGTTTTGTTGAACTTTTTGACAGTGAGAACCCTGTTGAGCGTATAGCATGCGGCGGAAACAGCTTCAGCCCAAAAATTAATTGGTAATTTTGAATCTGCGAACATAGTTCTAGCCGTCTCGATTAGCGTCCGATTTTTGCGTTCTGCGACTCCATTCTGCTGCGGAGTGTACGGAGCACTAAACTCATGCAAAATACCTTTTTCATCACAAAATTCTTCCATTCTGCTGTTCTTGAATTCAGTACCATTATCACTACGAATTCTTTTGATACGCCGTTGGTACAGATTCTCAATCTTCTTGAACAACGCCATTAAACTGTCAAATGTTTCGTCTTTCGTCTTCAAGAAAGAAACCCACGAAAATCTGGAATAATCATCAGTAACCACAAGACAATATTTATCTCCCGTAATACTCTTGACATTCACCGGACCAAACAAATCCATGTGAAGTCTCTCCAAGGGTCTTGAGACTGAATTGACTTGCTTTGTAGGGTGTGACTTTTTCTTCTGCTTGCCTTTTACACAGCTAATGCACTTCCCTTCCAGATGAAAACCTTTGACATGAACTCCTGTAACCAAATCATTGTGCACCAAATGATTCATTTTTCTAAGATGTATATGCGCCATCTTCCGGTGCCACAATCTTGATTCTTTTTCAGTTGCTCTGGACACAAAACAATGAGCTTGACCCGTGGTTGTAGTAGCTACGCTCATATCCAACACGTACAGATCATTAACTCTCAGTGCCCGCATGATAATCCATTCCTCAGGGATAACAAATCCTGGTTTCAAGATCAAACATTCTTTATCAGTGAAGTGAGTGGTATACATCCTGTCACAGATCTGCGAGATACTCAGCAGATTGTTCTCCAGCTCAGCAATGTAGTTAACTCTCTCAAACGTCACAATCCCGTTGGATAACGTTCCTTCACCAATAATCCTTCCTCCTTGATTACTCGCAAAACCTACGTATGCTCCATTTATGTTTCTTACATCATACAGCAACGCGGTCTTCCCTATCATATGTCTTGAAGCTCCACTATCCATGATCCATCTGGATACAAGTTTTGGAAAATCCTGCACATAACAAACTTTGACTTAACCATCTTCAATAAAGATGCTGATTCCTGCTTCGCGATCAAGGAAGCTCCGGCAATTCAAACTGCTTAGTCAAACATGGTGTCCACCCAGGCCTCATCAGCCTTAGGTGTAACCTTGACTGTTTTAACTCTTGCAACTTGAATTTTAAAGTTTTTAGCCTTCAGAGGTGGAAAATTTGCATCATAATCAACTTGAATTGAATCCTCAGAAGGTGAAATCTTTTTCTCTGTTTTCAGTTTCCAAACTTGTTGAGATAATGCAACCCGTTTGTAAAATTTGTCATTTTTAGTTACCGACTTCTTTACAGGTTCATTTTTGACTTTGATGTTGTCATTTTTCAAACTCTTTTTCTCAACAACGATTGGTGCTTTACCCTTCACATCAACTTTCTTTTGTTGAATCTTCACAGTTTCAGTCTTAGGCTTCACGTTGGTACACTTTCGTGCAATGTGACCAACTTGATTACATCTGAAGCATGTTCGAGTATCAGCCACTCGACTTGTGCCTTCAGACTGAGCCTGTGAAGCTCTTTTCTCAAAGAACTCTTTATTTGATTTTGAAAAAATTTATTTCTCTTCATCAGCAAGTGAACTCGAACTGTTCACAAACTTTTTCTTCTCAACAAACTTCTTGTTTGGAACATTTCTTTTCTGAGAAGACTTACCCCCCTGATAACCACCCGACCAATTGTTTCGGTTCTTGTTATAAAAATGCGATGGATTAACAAATTTCTTGTTGTAAGCTTTTTCTTTCTCAAAACTCATTTTTCTCTTCGTTTGACTCAGATTGTTCACTGCTAACAACTCAACTTCGACTAACTTGAAAACATTTGTCAATTTGTTCATGTTAACATTCTCAATCGGAAACTCTGAATCCGAAAACAACTTATCAGAACCCAACATCTTGTACATGACAAGATTTGATTCTTCATTTAAGTTATTCTTGGACTTTTGTTTCGGAATGTATTTGTCCAAGAAACACCCATCTTCCTCAGTAGTGTCACTATCTGTTTTTATCACATTTTCAACAACACCTTTTACAATATCATTTTGGACACTATCTTCATTGGAAGATGTGAACGTGACATCAATGTTCTCCGGAAGTTTAACTTCACTTTCTTCCTTAATTTCAACCAACCCAGATTGCTTTTTCGTGTAATTATCCAAAATCGGCGGTGGAACTCTATGAAAACCCACCCCAGTTCCATCAGAATAAACATCTTAGCCAGCTTTGTTTTTCCCGATGGGTTTGGGAACAATTTGTTGCAAAACAAAGCTTGCGGAGCTGTAACTGTTAAGCTTCAACTGGATTCGCTCGTTTTCAATTTCAGCCTCTTGAAATTTAAGTTTCAGTTTAGCGATTTCATCCAGTTGTTTGTTGATTGATTCTTCTTTTACTCTCAGCACTGCTTTTAGATGAACGTTTTCTTTATGAGTTTTACCATTTCGATCATCACTATCTTTCATTGTGCTTTTGAGTTTTTCAAACTTTTCAGAAATCTGACGGTTTTCAAGAATTAACTTTTCATTTTCATTTTTAACTCTTTCATGATCAATTTTATCATTTTCAATTTGGTTAGTTAATTCTTTTATCCGTTCAGTTGAAGCTATAACTCTTTTGTCACGCTCAAGAATTTGATTCTCAACGCTTCTGACTTTTGCTGTCAGATCCTCAACTTTCTTTCCGTTGAGATACGTGACTGTATTACAAAATTTGCACTCTTTGTTGCAATTTTTGCAATCAACATTTCCATCAATTCTCTTACCTGATGCATTTGTTGACAAGTTTGAACTAACCTGGCTCGTTTGAACTAACCTGGCTTTTTGACTCGGACACGGAGTTAGAGTCTACCTCAAGTGCTTTAGCAGCCAGCACTTTGTCAGCCATTTTTCCGAGGTTTTCAGCAGTTAACTCCTGCGTTGTGTCAATAACCCCAATGTCAATCTTCTTTGACTTCTCTATCTCTTCTTTCTCCTTTTTCTCTTTCTCTTCTCTCTCCTTCCTCTCTTTCTCTTCTTTCTCTTTCTCGTCTCCAGTTCCCCACCATTTATTCTGCCGATACACATCCTCATCTTTGAGCTCCTTGATTATGGCTTCCAGATCAAGAGTTTTGTCATCAACTGCAATATTTCCATATGGATCAAGATAACACTCCCTGTCCGGATCCCATCTTCTCGCTCTCCTCGCTTCCAGATAGATACCAGAAATTCTAATGATTCTGTTTTCAGCCAACATTTTTCTGTATCTGTACTTCTGCTCTTCAGTTCGGTTATCTTTCCATGGAACAGGTTCAGTTTTCGCCATGAATGCGTAACCAACCGCATCTTCCTCCGGTAGAACCTCTTGACTCCAATCATACCCCTCATCATCATAAATCACCGCAAGAGCTCTAGATTTCTCTTTGTTGTCTTCAACCTGCTTCAATCTAGGCGGCTCGGATTTATTCTGATGATATATCGCCTTCTTGTAGTAATCCTCTCTGAAAGGGTTCTCCGACTCATCAGCATACGCGTTTCTGCATTCTCGCTTGAAGTGACCTTTCTGCTTACACTTGAAGCATGTCACCTTGGACTTATCAAAACCCAGCTTGGTAGATGGACCACCAATTGTCTTTCTACCGGTTATTTCCATGAAACGTTGTGCTCGACGAACGGCACTAGCCATGCACCAATGAATGTCGATTAATTCCATTTCTTCAGGATCTATTTGATCATAGTCCTATTTCGTTAAGTTGGTGTTGCCTATCTTCCCTGTTACTAACCCTTCATACGACTCCAACACAGATGCTAAAAAGATCATCTGCTGTTTAGCCGACTCCTCATCAAAATTCTGAGCATTCTTTAAGTCTATTGCGATGTTGCATTGAAACTTTGCATCAGAATGACTTGCAGATGATGAAGATCCACTGTGATTTCCACTGCTTTGACTTTCTTTGCTTGCTGTGGACACATTCTCAGCAGTAAACGCAGTCTTGGGAGAAGTTGCTTTAGGCATCATGCTTTTTGGATAATACAAATCCAAATTCTGCTGGTAGGATGAGTGATTGACTTTGTATGTCTTCTTCAATTCCAGCTCGTGACTTTCAAGTCTCTCAATCAACAAATCCACAGTAAGATCTTTCGGCAAGATAGTGTTTCTCAGCATGAGAGCATAATATCTCCAATCCATCTCGTCTGGTAATGAATCGAATAACTTGTCGACTAGCTCATCGTTAGAATATGTAATTTCATGTCTAGCTAGCTCTAGTTTCAAATGCCCAAACCTCTCTATCATTTTTGACACTGATTCATTCTTTAGACAGCCAAACATATCAAACTCTTTCCTAAGAAGTTTCTTTTTACTTTTCACAATTTCAGCACTTCCTAGACATTTTGTTTCTAGCTTTTTCCAGAGATCTTTTGCATTTGAATAATCGATCAATGAGATTATGTCTTCCCGAACGGACTGAAATAACAATGCCACACATTTTTGTTCAGCCATAAATGATTCAATCTCCTCAGCTGATCTTAAAGTTTCACCATTTTTGTTTCCATTTTCATAACCGTTTTTCATACTCTTCCAGCTGGGAAATGCAAATGCCATCAACCAATCTTCAAACTTTCTTGACCACCGACTGTATTCCTCGATAGCCATTAGCTTTGGAGGTTTATTGAAGGTTCCAAATGCACTTTCAGATTCCCAAACTTCCTTTTTCTTCACATTTGACGGACTCTCATTCTCTTTGCTTGACGAAGTATCATCATTTCCAGAATTTCCAGAGAATGCGTACATATCGCTGAATGGATTCAAGAATATGTCATCCATCTTGAGTTTACCTGCAAAATCAGCAATCTTTTAGAGAAATTTTTAAAATTTTGAACAATAGTGACAAATGATCGAAATAGTAATGTGTCACAATAAGCGAAATCAGGTATGTCTGAATAAGCGAAACCAGACAATGACAGATAAGCAAAATATCAAGGTTCCTATGAGCGAAACCCCAATGTCCGTATGAGCGAAACTATCACTGTCCGTATGAGCGAAATAGCAAAGTTCCTATGAGCGAAATATCAATGTTTGTATGAGCAAAATAGCACTTTCGAGCGAAACCCCTTCGTTTACCGTAAAAGCGAAACCTTGTTTTTAACCAGTTTTTACCATTTTTAAGCCGTGTTTTAATCTGATTCTTTCTAGGGTTTGTTATTACTATGTTTCACACGATATATTCGAAATTCAGGCCATTTCAACCGTAGGAACCAGTTCAAAACGAAAAAGTATGAAAGAAAGTGAGTAGAAATGAGAGAATCCAGTAGAATCAAGCTGTAGTAGTATGAACTCCTCGTCCTGAGCTCTGATACCACTTGTTGGACCGAGTTGCGACCCTAAACAGTCAGTTGAGAACGTTCATCTTCACATACAAAGGTGGAATCAATGCACATGAAGTTACACAGCTTTTCCTTTTCAATTCCTTCTCTTTTATTGCTTTCTGATTCAATTTTGGCAGAGTTTGGTTACACAAGCAATGACCAGGTTCCGCTCCAACGTACACGACTTTGATGATGTGGTTTCGCTCCAACAGACTATATATATGGCATGTGATTTCGCTCATATGGACTGTCTTATGAGCGAATCCCCATGAGACAAATAAGCGAAACCCCTTGATAACCCTAAGAGCGAAACCTCATGTTCTAAAAAGCGAAACCTATACTAACAAATGTACACATGAGCGAAACCTCTAAGTTAAACACTCATTTTGACTTTTAAGTTCATATGTTGACCTAACTTGACCTAAGACGTAATGCAGACGAAGTCAACAGACATTCCATGCATCAACATAATCTTTCACAAATCGGTCCGCTTAGGGATCCAAATTCAGTCCAGATAATAGAAAATCCCATTTGCTTTGCTTACCAGCTGAGCTCCATCGTGATAGATCCTCTTTTTCTTCAAAGTGCGTTCATTAAAACAAGCATGCCGGGCTTCGCGGATGAGGGTTTCGAGATCATGTTGGGCTTGGGTATTGCGAATACTGAGCAAATAACTCCGTCTGCTGAGCGCGTCGGCAACAACATTTGCTTTGCCTGGGTGATAACGAATCTCACAGTCGTAATCGTTAAGAAGTTCTATCCATCGGCGTTGACGCATGTTAAGTTCTTTCTGGTTGAAGATGCATTGTAAACCCTGTGATCGGCCAAGACCAAGGTTGGAAGCATCACAATAGACAATGAAATCGTTGTTTCCGTCAGGCAACGTGAGAACAGGAGCATTGCAAAGCTTATGCTTGAGGATTTGAAAAGCAGACTCTTGTTCGATTCCCCAAACAAAAGGCTTGTCTTTATGAGTAAGGGCGGTAAGCGGCACAGCGATCTTAGAGAATCCTTCGATAAATCGTCGATAATAGCCCGCTAGTCCGAGAAAAGAACGGACTTCGGTCGGGTTCTTAGGCGTAATCCAGCTCTTAACTGCTTCAATCTTCGCGGAATCGACATGAATACCTTGACTATTAACGATGTGACCCAGAAACTGAACCTCCTCCAGCCAGAATCCGCACTTGGAGAACTTGGCATAGAGTTGATTCCCCTGGAGTAGTTCGAGAACCAAACGTAGATGTTGCGCGTGTTCGGTTTTTGACTTAGAATAGATCAAGACATCGTCGATGAACACGATGACGAAACGGTCTAGAAACGGCTTACACACACGATTCATCAGATCCATGAAAACCGCGGGTGCGTTAGTTAAACCAAAAGGCATAACAACGAATTCATAATGGCCGTATCGAGTTCGGAAAGCGGTTTTAGGGATGCCTTCCTCCTGAATGCACAATTGGTGATAACCCTGAACGTAGATCGATCTTTGAGAAACACTTGGCACCTTGCAGCTGATCAAATAAGTCATCAATTCGAGGTAGAGGATAACGGTTCTTGATGGTTAACTTATTCAACTCCCTATAGTCGATGCACATCCTGAACGACCTATCCTTGTTTTTAACGGAAAGGACTGGCGCGCCCCAAGGAGAGGTGCTCGGGCGAATAAAGCCTTTTTCAAGTAACTCCTGGAGTTGGTTCGAGAATTCCCGCATCTCGGATGGCGCGAGTCGATAAGGGGCTTTGGCTACGGGGTTAGCTCCAGGAATGAGGTCGATGCGGAAGTCGATATCACGACTGGGCGGTAATCCGGGAAGATCATCAGGGAACACCTGAGGAAATTCACGAACCACTGGAACGTCTTTGACTTCGGCCTTCCTTTTCTTTTCCTTCTCCGCTACTACAATGTTGTCCAAGAAAGCTCTGTACTCCTTGCGGAGATACTTGCTAGCTTGGATGCATGACATGAGCTTGAGACCTTTCGAAGCTGTTTCACCGTACACACATAATAGATCACCATTCGCGAGCAAGAATCGAATCATTTTATCAAAGCATACAACTTCAGCATGGTTTTCGCGAAGAAAGTCCATGCCTACTATGACATCGAAACTTCCGAGCTGCATCGGAATAAGGTCGATAGGGAAGATATGATTTTTTAGCTCGAGGGTACAATCATGGAGAACAGAGTTAACGGCGACAGTTCTTCCAGTAGCAACTTCGACTTCGAATGACGAGGGGAGATAGGAGCGCTTACGACTAAGGAGCTTCTCGAATTCAAATGACACAAAGCAGTTATCGGCTCCAGTATCAAACAAACATAATGCATAAATACCATTCACAAGGAACGTACCATTAACCACGTTGTTGTCAACCTGGGCTTGACGGGCGTTGATGTTGAAGGTTCTGGCACGGGCTGCTTGCTGCTGTTGTTGAGGCTCTTGTTTCACCACCCTGTTCGGGCACATGTTTGCAAAATGGTTAGGATTACCACATGCAAAGCAGACTCGAGCATTGGCCGCGGGTGCTTGAGCTGCGGGTTGGCCTTGAGGGGCTGGGAGTAGAGCTTGATGAGCGGCGGCTTGAACTGGGGCTTGACGAGGACCATCGCGACAGTTCGCAGTGAAATGACCGTAGAGGTTGCAGTGAGCGCAGAAACAACAGGCAAGTCCCACCGGATGATGATATGAGCATGTCGGGCAGAGCGGGTGGGGACCTGTGTAAGCACGCTTTGCTGGCGGTGCATTGGTCACTGGAGCTAGTCGGTGATGAGACTGCTGCTGAGCCTGTACGGCTTGCAGAGGGGAAACAGTTGTTGTGACAGCACAGTTCTTGTTGCTGGAGTTGCTGTTGTTGTGCTTCTTCTTTCGGCGTGATGACTTGGAAGGCTGAGCGGTAGAGTCGGCGGTCGGTGCAGTAGTAGCTTGATGCAGAGACTTGGATGGCTTATCCCAGAAACCAGACTTTACTCGCTTGTCATTGATCTCGGCGGCAAGCAAGTAGGTCTCCTCGATTGATGATGTCTTGGCGGCGTGAACAAAGTCGGCAACACAATCAGGTAGAGCTCGAATGTACTTCTTGATGGCCATGTCTGGCGTCTTGACTTGATCGGGACAGATAATGCTAAGCTGCTTGAAGCGAGAAGTCAAAGCAGCGTTGTCTCCGTCCTTCTGCTTGATGTTCCAAAACTCGTCCTCCAGTTTTTGGCGTTCATGGGGAGGGCAGAATTCGTCCATCATAATGGCTTTCAGCTCTTCCCAAGTCAGCTCATAAGCTGCATCATTCCCGCGTTTGTTTCGCTCGGCCGTCCACCAGTCTAGAGCTCGGGGCTGGAAGACACCAGTCACATTTAGGGTACGGAGATTTTCAGGACAGCCGCTTTGGCGCAGAGTGACTTCAACCGAATCAAACCATTGAAACATGGCGGTAGGACCATCTTCTCCGGTAAACTCTTTTGGTCCGCATGCCTTAAACTGTTTGAAGCTGAAAACGGTCTTGTTAGCATCTTTAGGAGCTTCGGTTCGCGACTCCTCAGACGATTTGCTGACGTTTTCATACACCTCGCTCACAGCTTTTGCCACTTGCTTGGCGATGATAGCAGCGAGACGCTTGTCTCTCGTTTCTTGGCGAGTAAGAGGGGTTCGGTGTCCAGATGACGACATGGTCTGTAACAGACATTGTCGTAGGTCTCAGACACAACAAATCGAATCTCACCTCACACGCCTACTACTTACTAAGGCTCAGGAACACGATAAGGCATGAATCACATAAACACATAGGCACAAAACCACAGATTCACGTAATCACAGAAGCACAGAAGCACCTAGAGCACAGAATCATAGAAGCACATAAACACATAGGCATTTAATCACAGATGCAGTTAATGTCACGTAATTCTCCTATCCGCACACAGTAGAACATACAGTATCCTGACTGCATCTAAGTTTTACGAGTTATTCGAATATAGCGATCGCGAATAGCATATCGAGTTAGTATGGTATAGTCGTATAGCGTGTCGAGTAGTATAGCATAATCGTAGCATAATATTGTCTAAAATTGCAGCGACTTGTTAGCGTCTTGAGATAAAATAGCAATACGAGTCGTGTGTGTCGATCGAAGTGATAGCGAAAATCGAATGATTTTCAAAATTAAAACACGTAAACAGACAAGTACACCTAAAACACATAAAATCAACGAGTTATCAGAGTTGGCAGTTGCGAGCTCAGAATCGAAACACATAAAATCGAGGGATAGATTGTCTGCGGCTACTAGACATCGACTCTCACACCCCAACCGATGGCGGAAACATCGGGATGAGACGAACAAATTGCTCAAAACAACATAACACTATTGTGACAATATGAATTAAATTTATTTCATAAATATCAAATGGGAATACATTGTTTTCAAGTACATCATAATTTAAACATAATAAAATACTATGCTAAAATGGGTTTCTAGTTCCATCCTAACTTGATTGCTTTATTTCTTGAACATCAACCTGCAATATGTATTAAAATAAAATCAACAAAAGCATGTTGGCGAGTATACAAGTTTTCATACATAGCATAATACGTGTTTAAAATGTTGCTCATATCCAAATGTGAATACAATATCATATTAACAGTATACTCGAAACGATGTTACTCTACGTGTCCAAACCAAAGTTTAACGCAATTAAAGTGCCTACCCAAAAGAGTATGGGTGGTTTTAACATAGATTAACCTAACAATACCCGTTAATATAACGGGAGGGGCGTTTCTCAACCTATAGCGCTACCATTGTTAGGGGAGGCTTGTACGAAGTTAATGAACACATAGTCATGAATGTTTACATTAGCATAACATGTCTAACATGATTAAAATGTATCACATAGAGTAGGGATAGAGTGTGCATAAAATGTTTGATGTGATTGTGATGTTTGATATAGAATACATATTGCACCCAAAAGTGGAAAATAGAAAATGGGTCATGTATACTCACATTGGTTGCGTTGCGATTCTTGTAAGAACGTACGAGCAAAGATGGAGAATAATCCAAGTGAACGAACAGGATATGTTTATCCTAGATATTAAAATACCACAAGAGAGTTTAAATAGATATCCTAATATTTATGATTTAGGAATTGATTATATATTACAATAATTTATCTTGTTAATTAATAAATGTTACATAAGATTAAAATAGGTTCGATAATTTAATTAATTTACTTACGTAATTCTAAATTATGATAACACCTCATCATAACCTTGTATCATATAGATAAATCATTAATTAATTGAAACTTACTTTTATAAGAAAATACAAATGAATTACTAACTATTTGAATTATAAAGGAAAACTTAAAATGAAATAATTGAAAGAATAAACAAGGGAATAGAAACTTTCGAAATATAATTTTACTACTTATATTTTATTAAGATGAAAATAGTTTACATCATATTTTCTAAGTTAGTGGTCAACTAAATAAAAATATAAAAAAAAATCAATTAACTCATCTTCTTCCTTTATAGGCTTCAACGACTGATGATATGCATATATACATAATTTTCTTTACAAAACTTCCAAGTAACTTTCTTTGTGCTTAAATGGAGGTTATGATGAATTTTAAATACAATTCACAAGGAAGATTAACAGGGATAAGAATTATACCGAACGAGAATGGTTGGTCCGGTTCGCTCCGGTGAAAGTACGAGTTCCGTCGCGATTGTCCGATGACTTCTTCGATTCAAGCTTCATCTTCGAAACAAAGGAACCGAGTTTCGTCATGACTCCGGTTGGCTTCGGGTTATCCGGCGAAGTCCGGTGATGTTGCGGAACTCCGGCGTTACTCCGGTTTCGCGTAACTATCTCCGGCAATGGTGTAAGGTTGTCGAGGTTGTTTGCGGCGATTCAAGAAAGAAAGGAGAAAGGTTATGGTTTCTTAAGAATGGAGAAGGAAGGTATTTATACATGGTTGAATGAAAGCAAAATAGGAAAAACGCGTAATCAAATCATCGAGAAATCCGGGGAGTTCCAAGCTGTCGCTGTTCTGGTTTGATATGATGTCCAGGTTCACAAATTTGTAATTTGGAAACCTCCATTACTTTAATTCCACCGAACAATCAGGAAACAAAAGGAAGAAAGGAATCAGCCGAAAAAGGAAATACGTGTTCTGTTATTTTGGGCGGCAAGTTCAAAAGGAAGCGAAATTATAGCTTATTATAAACTAAAAGGATACAAAGTTTGAATAATATGAAGACTGTGGTGGAGCGGTTGTACGTGCGCGTTGGGACAGGAATGACACGGGTTCGAATCTCTAGTCCACTGTTTTTATGCTTTCTTTTTCAATTAATTTTCAAAGTTTGCACTTGAGCCCCTTAACTTTGAATAATTAATAACTTAGTTAGTTTACTTTGTTTAAGTTAGATTTTAAAAAGAAACTAACTTGTCAACCTACCATAGTTAACTAAGTTAAATTAAAAAAAAAAGAATAATAATTTTTTTATACTAATTAAATTATTTAATTATACAATATAATTAATTAAACAACCTAATTAATGTTTAAAGAATAAATCCTTCAACGATGATTTATTTCGCAAAAATTTTCCGTGGTTTCAAACGTTAGGATCCTAGATTCAAAACGGGTCGGATTTTGGATATCCGTTTTTGACGGATGTTACATCGACTACCCAATGCGGTTCGACTATTCGCAGTGGACTTGTCGTCACTTTTCGACTTTCGGGTTTGCGTTGCTGCCTCGATTCTTGGGCATTCAGCACGTATTCCCTAGGTCATACTTGCGAGTTCAGGTCGTTAGAGTCCGTCGAGGCTTTGGTGAGATGAAATAAAAATCAGAACAAGTTGTCAAGGTTAGGGTTTCACCCCTAGCTTAGCAACTTCTTCCTTGTTTTGACAAAATTAAGGAGATTATTCATCAAAATATGGATTTCACTCCTGATTTGGTACAATTCTCCTCGTTCGTTTTTGAGAAATTAATGAAGAATTCATTGATAAATTGATAAAATCAGCATTGACCAAGCAATTTAGTTGAGAGTTTGCGGTTTTCACACCTAATCCTGACTAAATCGCTTAATTCTATTTGAAAATGCGAGTGCAGTGATAGCGAAGAGTAACAGGATGTAGCACATAAGCTTGGTCTGTTGGATCCTAACTATAGCCTAGGTCTCTAAGACAACGACCCGGACTAAGTCGTGTCTAGCCTAATTCCCTACAGTTATGGCTCTGATACCAATCTGTCACACCCCAACCGATGGCGGAATCATCGGGGCATGGCACTGAGCGAAACAGATTGTCCAGAAGTTTCCACAACAACTATCATTACTATTTAGTTAAATTAATACGTCCCATACCGTATCCCAAATAGTAAAACAAATTATTACAGATAACAACTAGTCAAATGTCCTGTTCCGACAACTCAGATTCAAATATAATAATATAATTGTTTAAATGCCTCTAGAGACTCGATCTGCAAGATCTACAGACAACTATGCTCTAGACGCTTATTCTAAGCTCGCCTTCCTAGCAGATAAGCATCCTAATTGCCTGTCACATACGTTAAAATAAAGTCAATACATAAAATATAAAGGTGAGCATACGAGTTTGATAAGAGCATATAGAGTTCGAAATAGTTTACGCATAACCAGCACATACACAGAGGAAAACGAAGCATGTTAATTATCGACATGGATCTATCGATACCAATGACTGCGGGTTGACTGTCCGAGACAGTTCGCAATACATGATTACCACCATAATCCATGCAAGTAATTGTCCTTAACAACCCCCGTGTGAATGGGTGCTGAGTCCAAACTATAGTACTACGTCATTAAGGCAGGTAGACAGCATTCCACGTGTAAACATAACAACAAGCTTTCATTTAGTCACGTAATACATGCAGAATGGTTAGCGTTTAAATAATTGAGTAGTGTGTTCGATTGTGATTTTAGATAAGTAACGTATGTAACACCCAAAAGTGCTAAAGCAAAAAGGGTTCGAGTATACTCACAGCGATTGATGGATTGAAGGGAGCGCTTGAGAGTACGGTTAGCCTGAATAGTTCGATAGTATAACGATGAGTAACGTGTTAAATGGAAACAACTGATGATGGGTCGAACACCCTGGTCGATCGAAATGTAGGTTCGATCAAACAAGTTGTTCGTTCGGTTAGACAGTCCGTTCGGACAGCCTGTTCGATCGGCCGGTAGGCTCGATCGGTTGGACTGTTCGAGTGGATTTTTTCTTCCTTTGAGTAGGATGTGTTTGTGTATGATGGCTTGTCCTTTTGAGGTTTTTGTTGTAGTATTTGAGAACACTGAAGTGTTCTTACCTTTCAGGTCGATCGATCGAACAGGCCGTTCGATCGGCCGGCTTAACCGATCGGTTAGACACTTTAGTAGTAAGTCCTCAGCAGGATGTCACCTGATCGGATAGCATGTTCGATCGGGTGGCACTCCAATACGTCGAAGGAGTTGAAAAATCGAGTAAGTGTTGAAGCATAGTATCTCATGATCCGAAGAGTAATTCAACCCAAACTGTAGTTCGATCAGACAGCACTTCGTTCAATACTAGACTTCATGAAATTGTCAAAGTGTGGGGCCATGTGCTAGCCGATCGACTGGCCTGGTCGATCGGCTGACATGTCCGATCGGTTAGGTTGTTCGTTCGAACAGCCTGTTCAATCGGTCAGCATTCTGACCTGGTCGGCCTGTTCGTCTAACACTTGGCTGTTCTGGTTGTTTGACGTTATATCGAGGTATTTTGACAACGAGCTGAACCATGGCACCTTCGTTCTTACTTGTTTCCCTGCTCAGACAGGAATCACCCAATGTCCGGCTGGTGAACGGTTCGGAACGGTAGTTTAACGTTTAACCCGAAATCGGTGAACCTCATAGATAGAATCCGAATCTTGAACCACACAACCATTAGAATGATTAGTGAGTTGGCTCAAGCTCCGTTTCTACCGGTTTGAAGGCATTGAGTGTAAAAGAGTTGAAAGAAAGTTGGAAATCCTTCTTTCAATCCTTCACACCATGTAAATGTTCGAATCTGTGATAGATCTTAGTTTGTTTCTGTGGAAATCGGCTAGATCCAAGTGATTCTTGGTGGATTGAGGCCGAAACATGAGGTTCTGGAAGAACACCATGATGACATCATCCTGGAACACTTAGATCTTGATGATTTCACGGTTATAAATCAAGATTTGAAAGATAGAAAGGTGTAGGAGTGTGCATAGATCAAAAACGTACAAGATTTAGGATGAAATCTTACCGGGATTGAGAGAAATCTGAGAAATAGTGAAGAACATGAGCTAGTCGGTCAGAGAGTTTCCAAAAGTGGAAAGAATGACAATGACAGGCCTATTTATAGGCTTCCAAAAAAGGAAAGAGCTGGCCGATCGGCCAGGCATCCCAATCGGACAGCCTGCTCGATCGGACAGTCAGTCCGATCGGCAGGGCTGTTCGATCGGCTAGGAGCCTGATCGATCCACAGCATGCTTTGAGTGTTCGGTGCGATGATTTCTGATGTTTCGATTCCGATTGAAGGCGAAACGAGTACGATAGAGTTTCCTATTCAAATTACTTTTAATCCCAACCACTATATCTGCATACAAGCATCTACATTTCACACTATCTTTTCGCTACCATTCATCATAATTCGATTTCGATTGAGTTCGATTGAGTTTCGAGTTTCGATTCGATTGATCACCACACATAACATTAAGTAAGCACGAACAGGTAACACGTAAGGCACACACAAGTAATATAATACCAAATTCACATAATTCGAGTTTTGAGTTTGATTAATGATTCGATTAGCTTGATTATTGATTGATTGACTTTATCGCATTGTTACTTCCTACTATTCACAGTCGTAAAGCGTTTCGTGTCGATTAAACATTCGATTCGTTCGATTTCTTTGATTAACAACACTTACTCCACATAATACGAATAATAAAACATAAAATACACTAATTACAGTCAAAGAGGTCAAACTTGACTTTGACCTTGACTTTGACTTTGACATTCGATAACACGGGGTGTTACAAAGGAAGACAAGATTGCTAATGGCGATCTGTCTTTTCCTTGCTCATCTCCTGTTTTGACTTCTTTGACTTGTAATTAGCCTTTTTATGTTTTTACGTTAGTTGTATTATGTGAAGTATATATTACTAATCGATGTTTAATCGCTATTCGCTTATCGCAATCGCACTCGCAACTCGAAATATGTGTTTTGGATATTGTTTTATGTGTGTGTGCCTTTTATGTGTTGCGTGTGCATGTTTATTTATGTTTATGCGTGGGGAATAATCGAAACACATTCGCAACTCAATCGCAATCGAATCGCAATCGCTAAACGCAAGTAATTTAGGATGATTTTATGTTAGATATAGTAGTTGGGATTAAAAGTAATTTGATAAGAAACTCTATCGCATCGTAACGCTCAACACACGAATCAAAGCCGCAAAACTCGTCGCGCAAATCGCTCCAATCGAGTGGCCAGCCGACCGAGCTGCCACCCGGCCAGGCTGCCACCCGATCGACCAGCTTCTCTCCTCCCTTTCCATTTATGGAAACCCTATAAATACCCCCCACAGGTGAACATCTCTTGATATTGACAGCTCTCTCTCTCTCTCTCTCAACTCGCTCCAGCCGATATCTCCTCAGATTTCTCGCGATTCTTGTAAGTTTTCCGCCTAAATCTTGTACTTTCTTAATCTACACGCACTCCTACACCTTTCTATCTTTTGAATCTTAACTTTTAACCGTGAAATCACTAAGATTCAAGGTGTTCTAGGATGATATCATCATGGTGTTCTTGAGAACTTCATGTTTTGGCTTCAATCCACCAAGAACAACTTAGATCTGAACGATTTCCATACAAATGAACAAAGATCTTGCATAGATCTGAACATATTCACAGTGAAAAGGATTGAAAGATGGTTTTCTAACTTTCTTCAACTCTTTCACACTCAATGCATTCAAAACCGATAAAATCGGAGCTCGTTCTGACCTTCTACTCTTTCTTAGTGTTGTGTTGGTTCAAGATCTGGATTCTATCCACGAGGTAACTGATTTTGGGTTAAACATGAAACACCGTCTCGAACAGTTAACTGGTCGGATTCGGGTGATTCCTGTCTGACCGGGTCACTAAGGTCTTGGCGAGGTTCTGTTGTTTAGCACGTTGTCTAACAGTCTTGAGAAAACGCAAACTACCAAAGCAGCCAAGTGAAGAACACGATCAGGTCGTGTGGGACGGATTGTCGTCCGATCGGATTGTCGTCCGATCGGATTGCCACCCGACCGGACAGCCACCCGATTGGCTTGCACCTTGGGTCCCACACTTAACTTTTATTTCAACATTTGAGGTTTTGGACATTGAACGGACTGCCATCCGATCGAGTTGCCACTCGACCGGATTACCACCCAACCATGTGATGTTTAGACTTCAACCCTTAAACAATTTTCAACATATTCAATACACAAGATTGCCACCCGATCGGATTGCAATCCGATCGTGTGACCGTCCTACTGTGAACTTGTTCTCAACCTAAGAAGTCTCTCCAATCGGATTGTTGTCCGATCAAATAGCCGTTCGATCGACCGATCTGAAAAGTAGAGATACTTCTCTGTTTTCAAAATGCTACAACGAAAACTTCAAAAGTCAAGCCATCATACACAAACACATCCTTCCCAAACGAGGTAGCAATCCAATCGAATGGTCACCCGATCGGATGACCATCCGAACGGATTATCACCCGATCGACCGGCCACTCGATCAGATTGTTGTCCGATCGGATTACCGTCAACTCTATGTCACTTGTATCGTTTTACGCGCCGCTTATCGTTTATGCTATCGTTCTGATCAGGCTAATCTCGCTCTAAGCGCTTCCTTCAATCGATCATCGCTGTGAGTATACTCGAACCCGTTTTGCTTTACGCACTTTTGGGTGTTACATACGTTACATATTCTAAAACACATCGAACACACTACGACATACTTTAAACGCTAACCGTTACCGCATGTTATACGTGACTTAATGAATGCTTGTTTGTTATGTTTACACATGGAATGCTGTCTACCTGCCTTAGCAACGATAGTACTATTAGTTTGGACTCAGCACCTGTTCACTCAGGGGTTGTTAAGGACAATTTGTTACATGGCTCACAGTGGTGAGTGTGTATTACGAACTGCCTTGGGCGGTCAACTCGCAGTCATTGGTATCGATAGGTTCATGTCGATAACTAACATGCTTCATTTCACTCTGTGTACGTGCTGGTTATGCGTAAACGATTTCGAACTCTATTATATCTATTAAACTTGTATGCTCACCTTTACACTATGTGTATTGACTTTTACTTTAACGTATGTGGCAGGTGCTTAAGATGTTATGATGCTTTGCTTGCTGTGAAATCGAGGCTAGGAAAGGTCTAGAAACGAATAAACAAATGCTTGTATTAGAAATCTGAGTTGTCGGGACAGAACAATTTGACTGGATTTTGTCTGTAATAATTATGTTATCTTTTATGTCATGGTATGGGACGTGATGTTTAAATAATTGGTAATTATAGTTGTTATGAAAACTTCTGGACAATCTGTTTCGCTCAGTGTCGCGCCCCGATGATTCCGTCATCGGTTGGGGTGTGACATCTTTTGTCTTCCACCACAACTATATTTGTGGCGGATTTACCATGCTAAAATCAAATATTCCACATTTTACCCTTCGGTTTGGCAATTTATGAAAAATGCCCATTACGAGGCATTAAGTCAAAAGGGCGTACACCTTTCACTTTTATCCAATCAAAAGAGTCTACTCATTTATAAAACTTATTTTCAAACTACCTTTAAGGGTCGTTTGCCCAATTTGCCTTCCGAGGGCGTTTTGGTCAATTTTAGTCCTTTTTAACCACGAAAGACATCTACAGACTTGTTTTGACCAAAAGGACGCTTTTAACTATAATCTATACCACGATTCATTATGTCACTAAGGACATAGTACCAACCATTTTGATTTACTAGATTTACCTTACTTTAGGTAATCTAAACACACCCATAACTCGATTAACTCTCGCCGAACTTTATGTTCACCTTGAGAGTTTGACCCATTTCACATACCTGGCTCAAGTCAAAACATTGACCCGTTTAAATATCTTGCATTTTCAATTGCTAATTAATAGCAACGTAAATTCCATACGCTATTCATCCCTGTGAGCATAAGACTCAACAAACAATCATTAGTCGTTATTATCAAATGGTGATAACATCCCTTTTTACCATCAAATATGGTTTATTGCCAGTTTCAACTTGTTTCGAGCCGTATCGCTTCGTGTCCTTATTTCGAATTCTCTTTTCGAATACTAACATTGCTTATTTCTAGTTAAATACATAAGCAGTTATACTACTTTAAAGCTGTAAGCTTTACTTACCTTGCATCCGACTATGCTTTTCCGCGTACTTGATCCGGTTCCACTTACGGATTCAAGCCTTTCATTCTACCTTTCTTCTTACGCGTTTAATCCGTATTCACCCACGGATTCAACTTTTATTCATACTTGCCATTCTCGTAAGTTTGATCTGTACTCATCTACGGATTCAAACTTTCATTCATACTTTCCATTCTACATAAGTTTGATTCGTACTCACCTACGGATTCAAACCTTCATTCATACTTTTCATTCTTTTCATTCCTTTCATGTTTGGAATTCATTTAAGAATTGAAACCTTTCATTCTTAATTGTTTGATTCGTACTTACTTACGGATTCAAACATCTTCATTCTTACCATTCATTCTTACTTGTTTGATCTGTACTTACTTACGGATTCAAACATTTTTATTCTTATCTTTCTTTCTTATATTTGACCTGGTTCTTAAAGAATCGTTGGGACACCTTTTCCGTCCCACACGACCCATATTTCCCAATTCTTCCGGACGTACATGTGATGATTCTCATTGGTCTCACGAGCGTCCTATGCTTCTTGCACACTGGCCAGGCATGCAATCCACATACTAGTCTCGTGTCTTCATGAGAATCATCACTTTATATCCAGGGAACCGTTCCTAAGTTCATGCCATGCTCATATGAATCCTTCAAGGATCTCACCCTCGTATATAAAGGTATGCTAAATATCGGTACTTACCAAATTTAAAATTTTTGTACCTGGGGGTCTGTTTGCCTGACTTATCACACACCTTAACCTTCATACTAGCCCGTGACTGCAGAACATCCTCATTGTCCAAACAAGCTCACCATCACATTCATTCATTGTTAGAAACATCACACATACTTTACTTGTATTAAATTTTACCTTTCGGTCTTGATCGAGTCTCGGATTGTACGGGTCACTAATCATAAGAGCACACGGGTTTGAGTTCAAGTACTCACTTATTTGTACTTGATTTCACTCAAACTCAGGCTCTGATACCAAACTTGTAACGCCCTAACACGTTTTAACTAAAAAAATTTCTTTCATTATATTCATTCTTTTACATTAAATACATTAATCCTTTCTATAAATTAAATAAAACCAGGCATACTTATATTAAATTACGTGACCACGCACACACACTACAATCCATATCTTGACTTGATCTTCAACCGCTTACACTCCATGATGAGGATCCATAGTTCTGTACAACCTGCAGGACACCCACATACCATCACATCATTAGCAACTGGTGGCATCATACGTAACTTTTGAACATGCATAATCAGGCGTCAAACATCTCATGTTTTCGCTTATGGAAATCCATTTGTCCATCCATTCTAACACCATCGTTGGATTTGAGCATCAAAACCTTTCAACTTTCCATAATTAGTATACCTACTTCCATTTCCATTCTGTAACATCCCGAAAACGGGTTTGGTAATCAAACCCCATTAATGCTAAAAGACGGGTAAGTACCATTAGTGGTAAAATTAAACCGGTAAATATTAGGAATTTTAAAATAAATAAACATAATATTAAATAAAAAATAGTATAATGCTTTTGATAAATAATAATGTTTATAAAAGGCCGAGTTAACGGGACTTAAAATAAACTGAGTCATAAATTCCCCGAACCCACTAAGTTAACTAGGAATGTTTAAACCTTAGTTAATAAGTGGGGATATCGTTATTTAAAATAAGTAGGTTGTGGCCTACTTAATAAACGAACCAAACACGAGGGGTAAATAAGGATAACTTGAAGGTTATCTTGTAAAAAATATCTAACCCAAACACAACACACAGTGTGTGTTGGAGATCGAACAGGGGAGCTCCCCATGGAGCCAACACCCTAAATATTCACAAATCCATCAGATTGAAGGGGCCAAAATGAAGCCCAAATTCACAACCGAACGTAATTAAACGATCACCTGAACAAGAGGATCATTAAGGTATGTAAAATCTTGATGATTCGTGAAGATTGTAAAAATTGGAATAAATCATTCCTAATCACGAATTAGGCATGGATTAGAGAAGCTATGGCTAAATTAGTGATATATATCTTGCTTAGGAACAAAACCCTAAGTGAAAACTCATACATAACATACCATGAATTGAAGGATTGGATGATTTACCACACTAGATTAAGTGCATTAATCAATGATGAATTTGATTATATAATGATGTTTAGAATGATCATGTAGATAGTAATAAGGAACTACTTGAACAAATTGTGTATTTAAGTATATAATCATACTTACTATGAAATGGTTTTTGTATGATAAGAGGAAAATCGATGATATATTCATGTTGACTGATGTATGATATCATTATGTGTTCAAAAAATAATTAAAGTTGTGTTAAATTGGATAAAATTCGATTACATGAAAAAAGTGGTTAAAAATGGTAGCATAAGAAATGATGCTTACCTGATAATTGACACAAGTAATTAAACGAGTAGTTGAGCTACCTCGTGTAATTATTTATGTTAATGGGCAGTTGACTTTAAAAAGTCAAACTGACCCATGATATATGGTCGAATGATGAATTCGACATAAGAAGTGTAGGATGGAATAGTCCATGAATGATTATGACTGTCTAACCATTTTAAACAATTACAAATGATAGTTTGACGTTCAGAGATTAGCAGACGAGCTAGGTGAAAGCTTGGGAAGGATGTAACAACTCTCCTAAAATTAATACTTAGTATGATAATTACCCATAAGGAAACCCTAATTAAAGACACCAAGTGATTCTGCACAAACCCTAAAAATTTCCAGAACAATCGGAATCAGGATCAGGGCCCTAAACTCAAGGGGGGTAAACCCTAGTTGATGATTATATAAATAATCGTGTGTTGAATTGTGATTGGACCAAAATTTTGACTCCAGCAAGGCTAGTCCCAGTCGTGGCAAGCCTATAGTGTTTAGGTGTCCCTTACGGACCGTAAAGGATAAGGCTTACGGTCCGTAAGCATGCCCAAAATCGAGTATAAATAGCAGAACATTGGCACTTGATTTGGGCACTTTGAACGACGAACAATAGTCGGAAATTAGAGGAGTTATGCTCTGTTACCACAATTAACACACAAGTCACAAACCTCGAAACGCTGCCACAAACAAGATCGGGTATATAACTCGATCGCGCTCTGTTCAATATTGTCTTTTCTTTCCGTCAAGCTTTATATTTTGTAAATAATAGCTCGGCGATTTTACCCTCTAAATCCCTAAACTCTGCCTCCGTTATTAGGACAGTAATAACTCTAATCACTGGTACGATACTCTTATCCGATCGATTATAAGCTATCCAACGATTGTCTGAGTGCTGCTCAAATTGAGTTATACTTTGTTATATCATTAAGATTTCGACTTGAATGTTCTTGAGTGTTGTCCAAACTCGGGCTATACTCTGTCATTCGTTGTGAATCCGCTGAATTATTAAGTATTGCACTTGGTAAATCGTTGTGGAGGGTTTTATCTCGTGATTATCGTTAAAGTTGAATTGAGTTAATTACACTAATCCCCGATTCCACTTGTTGTCTAGAAATTAGAAACTCGTAATCAGGAAACTGCTAGAAATACTAAATAGTTAAATAAACTTAGCAATTAAGTTAGGCTTGAGCTGGATTAATTAATCTGTTTAATTAAATTAAGTATGATTTAATCTATTAGGTTAATCAAGATTAATTAAGTTAACTCCAGATTTAATTTAAGTTAAACTAGATTTAATTAAGTCTAAGCAAGATTAATTAAGCTAAGTAAGATTCTTACTAATCACACTAAATGAGAAAATATATAAAAAATATAATAGATAATACAAAGGAAGGGTGCTGGGGAAGATATGTAAGGGATAAGATATCTGTGGATAGGAAGCTTCCTAGAAGATGTATAAGTAACTTCCTAGAAAACGCTATAGGAAACTTCCTAGAAATACAAGGAAACTTCCTAGAAATTTCCTATTTCCTACCTATAAATAGGAAGCTTAGGATTCATTTTTCTTTGCTCATTTCTTTCTTCTTTCTCTATACGTTGGTGTTCTAACCAATAATCTTCAATCGCTATTTACGATTCATTTTCCGACCGATCAATATATCCAATGGATGTTTAAGTGCGCCCACATTAGGGTTATACTTTGTCGTTCGTCGTTTAATTCGATGAATGTTTAAGTATCGCACTTTGTCGTTCGTTGTGAGAATTTGATCTCGTGAGTTATCGTAAAAGCTGTATTGATCATTAACCGGTTTTTGTGAAATTCGTTAAAGGTTCGAATCTCATGACTAACGTTAAGGTTTGATTTGGGTTTTACACCAATACGTATTCCATTCTGTTAAACTATGTATTTAACTACCAAAATACTCCCAACTACACCCTTACAATCAAACAAAACTATTAAATCATCAGAAGATCCAGAATAAATGAAAGTGCATGCTTAATTATCGGAAGAAGTAGAATCAAGAAGTTTGTTAACTCAATCGCATGCTGATTTGTGAGTCATTTTTCTTTTTATCAACTGTTTTACAATACTCCAAATTATTTTCAGAATTATAATTACAGTGATTAAGTTGATGTAATCACCAAATTACAGCCAGTATGTGGGGTATTGTGCACATTACTACTGTTTTTATCACTTTAGGTGGCGAACCTAAAATTTAGTGATACGTCATTCATTGGGGCAGCCAATGGTGATATGACCACTGTCATAGATCCGGTCGAGTGACAAATACTGTGGGTAGTTGGTTGATATCAGAAACATGTGTAAAAGATCTTAACACTGTGAATTATAACAAATGTGGTCGTTTTCAGTAAAATGAATGAACTCACTCAGTATTTCCCGCTGACAAAACCTTTTTAAAACGCGTTTCAGGTAATTACAGTAGATTGGGAGTAAGGATTGGATCCGGCACTAAAAGACTTCAAGAAGTGGCTTATTTTATTAATTAAATCAAATTAAGAAATATTGTTTTTATTAAAAGCTACCTTTGTAAAACATGGAATTTATTCCATCTATTTAAATAAAAAATCCGGTGTTTCTAAAACTCTGATAATTTTTCCTAACTCACGGTCCTGATGAAATTTCCGCTGGCAATGTTTTTAAAATAATCACCGGTACCACTTGACTGCTCGCGACTTCCGATTCCGGCCAGGATGGGGTCGGGGTCGTGACAAAGGAAGCGGGTCAAACGAATCAAGAATGAAGGAAAAGCGTAATCTGGATGCTAGGTAAGTAAAGCTTACACTCTATTTATTTAATACCTATTGATTTTATAGGTTCTTAATAATATAAAGTCGTGTTTGAATTCTGATGTTCCGACACGACATGTGCGGTTCGGAACAAAAGACAATAAAGATAAACCATGTTTAATGGTTTAAAGAGCTAATACGGTTATTTAGTCATGAAAGGACTAATAAATAACGAGTTTTGAATAATTACCTTATAAGGTAAACTAATACAAATAATAAAGGTAAAACGGTAATTCGATCATTCGTAGACGATTACCGTTAGTTTGTGAAAGACACTTTATAGCGTAAGTTATAATGGGTCATAAGAATCAATAAATGGTTTATAAGCAAAATGATTTATACGGTGTAAACCGGGGCGAGTCATGTAGATAAGATGGTAATAAACATCATCTCATAAAGATTCACGGTCATTTAGACCAAACGGGTCAAGAGGTGAAAATATCACCCTTTGACGATATCGATTAATGACTTTGTCAAGTGTATGATTACAGGAATAAATGTCGAATGGATATTTGTATTGCTATTACTTAGTGATTATTAAGGAAAACATTAAAACGGGTCAATATATTGATCCGGGATCAGGTATGTATAATGATTCAACTCATCATTTAGAACTTGAAGTTTTATAAGAGTTAGACAAGGTCAAAATGAACATTTTGTTACATTTTAGGTAAACCGAATAATATAAATTATAATCATAGTGTTTTTAGAAACATAATGGTTTCTAAACAAGATTATAGTGAAAAGTCGGATTTTTGGTCAAAACAAGTACTTCAAAAGTCCTTTGTCGTAAAAGAAGTAACTAAAATTGACCAAAACGCCCCTTGTAAGCTAAATTGAGCAAACGACCTTTAAAGATTGTTTGGAAACAAGTTTTATGATTAAAACAAATACTTAGAATAAGTATAGAAAGCGAAAGATGCAAAATTTTGGTCAAATGACTCTATATGAGTCTTTGCCGTAAATTAACAATCCGAGTAGAAAAAACTCGGATTTATATAGATCATCACATTGAATCGCACCACAAATATAGTTGTGGTGGGAGATCATTTGATAAAAAATGTGGACATATGAAATTGGAAGCAAATTGAAAGCAATTCGTGCTTAAAATATGGCTTAAATACCCTTAACGGGTCAAAATAAGCATATTGAGCGAAAATGGGTTTAAGAATGTATATGAACCCATGATTGGAACCTAATATGATAAATATTATTGAATTTAATAGGTTCATAAGAAAATAGCGGTCAAACAAACTTGTTTTGTTTGATAAATGCATGAACGGGTCGAATAATTTTAGAAAAACCCCTACTGTTCAGTGAACACTCCTACTGTACAGTGAACACTTCTACTGTACAGTGAAACTCCTACTATTCAGTAAAAACCCCTACTATTCAGTGAATACTACTACTATTTAATGAACATTCCTACTGATGGGGTGAACATTCTTTAGAAAGGGGTTAAACTAGAGCCCTCGCGGCCCGCGGAGGCTAAGACCCATCTCGGTCGCGCCCCGCGACCAACCTAAATGACTGCAAAAGGGTGCTGGTTGTTAAAATGCAGCTGCGAACTCGTTTAGACATGTTTTAAGCGCTATATGACTAACTCATTCATGTTTTATGGAATGTAGGTACTAATTGAGTTGTCGGAGCGGTCAGCTAACGAAGAACCGAACACATAAAGAACAAAGCTTCCGCGAAATGATTCGTCGCCCATGTTTTAAACGGCGAATGTTATATAAAATGTGGAAATGTTTTATTTCTTAAAATGTTTTGACGAACCTGTATTTTTAGTGTATGGTTAACCGTAATACACTATTATAGTCGAAACTTATATAATAATCGTATAATTGGACTAAGGGTCTTACAAGTTGGTATCAGAGCCCTGGTTTAAGAGATTCAAGTATGGTGGGGAGAAACCATGCTTGAACTTAAACCTTATGCTCTTGATAAAGATGGGTGTTCGGTTCGAGACTTGATCGCAAAATCGGGTAAGTTATTCTGTATATTAACGGTCTATCATATAAAGTGTTGAAAACAACACATAGGGTTATCGTGTAAAACACGTTACCCCAAATAAAAGCGATAAAAGACCAATATAGTTGAACGAATTATGTGTGTTAACACGTGTCGTAGAAAGCATTGTAGTATAATACAAGTGCTTGTTAATGTTGATGTTACTAATATGTGTAAACGTTTTAAAGTTGAAGGACCCTCGCATTTGAAGATGACGAGAGTCTAAGGATCTATTCATATGATGAAGATACGGTTTGAAGAATGACGAGTAAATTATACTCGCCAAAGACATAAATGAAGAAATGATCTTGAATAGAGATCGAACGATAAGGAAAGTTTATTAGGACAAGTGTCGATAAGGTACACGTCTTAAACTGATAGTACAAACAGTAATATGCAACAAATACACAGTAAAAGGTAGTTGCATATAGAATATGAAACTTGGGAACCTGGATAGGTTATCTATCTAGGATGACATTTCCAAGAGAAACTCAGTAGAGCTATGTATTATTCACAGTTGTGAATAATAAGATAATAACTGCATTTAATTTAAATATAAACTTGGACGAGGGTAATCATCCAAGTAAGAAATCTTAACATAAATCCTGTTGAGGAAGGTAAAGATCACATCAACGAGTGTGATTCTATAAATGATTATAAAAGGGGATATTTTAAACGTTCAAAGATAAAACGGGTAAAACCAATAATTGTTAATTGACAATCAAATAAAGTTTTACCAAATAAAATAAATGAAGGAGTTACTTACATGGGGCGTGATATGGTAATTGTAATAAGATCGTGCGTACCATGTGTTGATCGCTTACTCTGGCCAAGTAAGTAGTGAACATATGATACCATGAGCTTATTATAATAAGCACAATTATGTCCAATGTGGTAAGGTCGAGACAAATGAAAAAGTTAAAAGAACCTTGGGGTCAAGAAATCGTATGGGCCATACTTGTATAAATGGCTTTCGAGGAAACCATAAAAACAAGGTATGGCGTGTATAGAAATAAATGACCCAAGTAAATAGTGAAATAAGTCATAATGGACGAAAGAGCCATGGTTGACAAAAATGGGCATATAAAACCAAAGGATGAATGACCCGCAAGGTCATAGAAACGAAGGTATTGCTCATACAAAAAGACGATTGAAGTCATTAACTTTGGTCGTAGTAAAGAAAGGATGATGATGATAATCATCATTCAAAATTTATAAGACCATCAAGTATGGTCACATAAAGAATAAAGGTTTAGTTAAATAAAGCGATGGATTTTGCTAAGAAAACCGAACAAGTCAAAACGAAGTCTTAATGCATACCCTAAGTGGTTGCATTAATGATGATTCACTAAATCACCCGGTTGATGGATAGGGAATAAACAGATGCGTAAACCGAGAGAGGGGAACGCGGATTGAAAGTCAAAACTCGGATTATGATTTATGACTAAAAGACTATAAAATTTTGCAAACAGAAATTTTAATAATTATGTTCAACTATTGTGAGGTTGAACAGGGTGAATAAAGAACAAAGTTTGACTGTTCACAAGTGATGGATTTCACATGAACAACTCAAACGGGTTAAATACAAAATAAGGCCAGATGGCATAAGAAAACGATTGTAGATACGGACTACAGTCACACTTAATAAATTTAAATTATGAAAACAATGATTTTCAAACATAAAAAGAATGATCTACAGGATTATCATTAACCTACGGGTTATAAACAGAGTAAAGGTCTACAGGGCCGAAATGACCCTAGGGGTCATCAATAAAAAGGAATGAATTTTAAGGACCTTGTCTTAACAAGGTGAAAATCTAAAGAAATAGCCCACGAGGCTAAGTGAAAGAACCTATGGATACTTAGACAAAGCGGGGGAACCAATTGAGAATCCCCGCATAAACCAAGGACTGTATAGAAATAAATGCCAAGTCATCAAAATTGCTTGACATAAATTATAGATAAAACGTTAAACTAAAACTTTAGTTTTAGTAAGAAATAATGTTTTTATAAACTTGAATTCTGATAGGAATTTAAATAGTAAATACTAAAGATACAGGTCTTGATACCAATAAGTACAAGACAATACATTTGAAAAGAGTATTTTCGATTATAAACTGTTGTTATAAACTTAGACATGATGTGACGTGACGCGATCACGGATCAGAAATGTAATGTGAAATAAAATCACATTGTAGCCCGAAGGACGGGTATAAGATAACTGGACTAATAAGTCTAATTAGTGAGACCGATTAAGGTCAAAATTCAAATTAAGAATTTGTTTAATACGCTCTTCATTATGAGAATTAGCGTAGAATAAATATAATTTACAATTCATATTACCAAGTGATAAATGTAGGCGACACAAGTGAAGTGTCAGGAAGTCAAATCGAGCAAAAACACGATAAAAGAATAAAGCTATAAAGTATGAGTAATGCTTAGAAGGTTACTCAGTTTAAGTGCATTGGGTTAAAACTTAATAAACTATGTAAGGAAGGTTTTGGGGACGAAACCTCTTTAAGGGGGGTAGACTTGTAACATCCCGAAAACGGGTTTGGTAATCAAACCCCATTAATGCTAAAAGACGGGTAAGTACCGTTAGTGGTAAAATTAAACCGGTAAATATTAGGATTTTAAATAAATAAACCTAATATTAAATAAAAATAGTATAAATGCTTTTGATAAAATAATGTTTATAAAAGGCCCGAGTTAACGGGACTTAAAATAAACTGAGTCACAAATTCCCTGAACCCACTAAGTTAACTAGGAATGTTTAACCTAGTTAATAAGTGGGAATATCGTTATTAAAATAAGTAGGTTGTGGCCTACTTAATAAACGAACCAAACACGAGGGGTTAAATAAGGATAACTTGAAGGTTATCTTGTAAAAAATATCTAAACCAAACACACACACACAGTGTGTGTTGGAGATCGAACAGGGAAGCTCCCCATGGAGCCCAAAACCCTAATCTTCACAAATCCATCAGATTGAAGGGCCAAATGAAGCCCAAATTCACAACCGAACGTGAATTAACGATCACCTGAACAAGAAGATCATAAGGTATGTAAAATCTTGATGATTCGTGAAGTTGTAAAAATTGGATAATCATCCTAATCACGAATTAGGCATGGATTAGAGAAGCTATGGCTAAATTAGTGATATATACTTGCTTAGGAACAAAACCCTAAGTGAAAATCATACATAACATGCTATGAATTGAAGGATTGGATGATTTACCACACTAGATTAAGTGGGTATTAATCATATGACGAATTTGATGATATAATGATGTTTAAAATGATCATGTTAGATAGTAATAAGGAACTACTTGAACAAATTGTGTGTTTAAGTATATAATCATACTTACTATGAAATGGTTTTTGTATGATAAGAGGAAAATCGATGATATATTCATGTTGAATGATGTATGATATCATTATGTGTTTAAAATAATTAAAGTTGTGTTAAATTGATAAAATTCGATTACATGAAAAAGTGGTTAAAAACGGTAGCATAAGAATGATGCTTACCTGATAATTGACCAAATAATTAAACGAGTAGTTGAGCTACCTCGTGTAATTATTTATGTTAATAGGCAGTTGACTTTAAAAAGTCAAACTGACCCATGATATGGTCGAATGATGAATTCGACATAAGAAGTGTAGGATGGAATAGTCGTGAATGATTATAACTAGTCTAACCATTTTACAAATTACAATGATAGTTTGACGCTTGACGAGCTAGGTGAAAGCTTGGGAAGGAAGCGGGTCAACGAATCAAGAATGAAGGAAAAGCGTAATCTGGATGCTAGGTAAGTAAAGCTTACACTCTATTTATTTAATACCTATTGATTTTATAGGTTTTGAATAATATAAAGTCTTGTTTGAATTCTGATGTTCCGACACGACATGTGCGATTCGGAACAAAAGACAATAAAGATAAACCATGTTTAATGGTTAAAAAGAGCTAATACGGTTATTTAGTTATGAAAGGACTAATAAATAACGAGTTTTGAATAATTACCTTATAAGGTAAACTAATACAAATAATAAAGGTAGAACGGTAATTCGATCATTCTTAGACAATTACCGTTAGTTTTGTGAAAGACACTTTATAGCATAAGTTATAATGGGTTATAAGAATCAATAAATGGTTTATAAGCAAAATGATTATACGGTGTAAACCGGGGCGAGTCATATAGATAAGATGGTAATAAACATCATCTCATAAAGATTCACGGTCATTTAGACCAAACGGGTCAAGAGGTGAAAATATCACCCTTTGACGATATCGACTAATGACTTTGTCAAGTGTATGATTACAGGAATAAATATCGAATGGATATTTGTATTGCTATTACTTAGTGATTATTAAGGAAAGCATTAAAACAGGTCAATATATTGATCCGAATCAGGTATGTATAATGATTCAACTCATCATTTAGAACTTGAAGTTTTATAAGAGTTAGACAATGTCAAAATGAACATTTGGTTACATTTTAGGTAAACAAAATAATTTAAATTATGATCATAGTGTTTTTAGAAACATAATGATTTCTAAACAAGATTATAGTGAAAAGTCGGATTTTTTGGTCAAACAAGTACTTCAAAAGTCCTTTGTCGTAAAAGAAGTACTAAAATTGACCAAAACGCCCCTGTAAACTAAATTGAGCAAACGACCTTTAAAGATTGTTTGGAAACAAGTTTTATGATTAAACAAATACTTAGAATAAGTATAGAAAGCGAAAGATGCAAAATTTTGGTCAAATGACTCTATATGAGTCTTTGCCGTAAATTAACAATCCGAGTAGAAAAAACTCGGATTATATAGATCATCACATTGAATCCACCACAAATATAGTTGTGGTGGGAGATCATTTGATAAAAAATGTGGACATATGAAATTGGAAGCAAATGAAAGCAATTCGTGCTTAAAATATGCTTAAATACCCTTAACGGGTCAAAATAAGCATATGAGCGAAAATGGGTCTAAGAATGTATATGAACCCGTGATTGGAACCTAATATAATAAATATTATTGAATTTAATAGGTTCATAGAAATAGCGGTCAAACAAACTTGTTTGTTTGATAAATGCATGAACGGGTCGAATAATTTAGAAAACCCCTACTGTTCAGTGAACACTCGTACTGTACAGTGAACACTTCTACTGTACAGTGAAAACTCCTACTATTCAGTAAAAACCCCTACTATTCAGTGAACACTACTACTATTTAATGAACATTCCTACTGATGGGTGAACATTCTTTAGAAAGGGGTTAAACTAGAGCCCTCGCGGCCCGCGGAGGCTAAGACCCATCTCGGTCGCGCCCCGCGACCAACCTAAATGACTGCAAAAGGGTGTTGGTTGTTAAAATGCAGCTGCGAACTCGTTTAGACATGTTTTAAGCGCTATATGACTAACTCATTTCATGTTTATGAAATGTAGGTACTAATTGAGTTGTCGGAGGACGATCAAGCTAAACGAAGAACCGAACACATAAAAAACAAAGCTTCCGCGAAATGATTCGTAGTCATGTTTTAAACGCCGAATGTTTTATAAAATGTGGAAATGTTTTATTTCTTAAAATGTTTTGATGAACCTGTATTTTTAGTGTATGGTTAACCGTAAATACACTATTATAGTCGAAATTTATATAATAATCGTATAATTGGACTAAGGGTCTTACACATTTTCAATAGAAAGACGATTAGCATCATTAGACTTCATTCATATATATAGGTTCACGTATACACATAAACAAGTCTTATTCGTTCGTGCATTTAACTAAATTCCATTTCATACATACATACCTTTCTATTCGTACACATACTTACAATCAACATCTTTCACAATTGTAACAACCGTCTCATTTTTATAAGAATTTAATAATAAAATACGAGATTTGAAAAGCAAGTACTTAACTTCCTTGAAATTAAACAAAAGGGAAGTTTACATAATAACCGTATTCAAGTTAACTACCAACTAATTTATAACATCCCAAAACATCAAGGTAAGTGATTATAACATAAATCATTGTTTTCAACAAGATTAGACAAGCGCGGAAGCTTCAAAAGATAGTGTTCGGTTCTTGAATTGCTGCTTGATCGTCATCAGGAGCATGATCAACATCACCTAAGGTCTAAACCACAACATTTGTCAATTTTGACAACATAATACTATGTAAATATAAGTTCTATTGTCAAACAACAAAAACAAAACAAAAATGCAGCAATTAGGGTCTGTCACGCCCCGCGACAGATCACGCCTCATCTTTCGCGGCCCGCGAAGGACGTCGTGTTGCGTGACGGTGTGCCATGTTTGGTATCGCGTGACGCGACACCCTGTTTTTCACAGACTGTTGCTCGTTTTGAGCTGCAGATTCCTAGCTCTTAAGTTTGGCACAATTCTAACTTCAAACATTCCTAACTTTTGATCCGAAAGTCCGTTTTAAGTGATTCTTTTTCCTATGCGTCTGTAATTAAATTGCCGACGCGTCTATTATGATCATTGTGTCAAAAATGAATGTACGGGCTGAAAGTCTATAAATGCCATATGTATTTATTTGACCCGTTTAACTTTAGCACTAATTTAACCACTAACAAATTTTATGACCGCAAGACGTATTTACCCAACATCCGGGGCTTATGATCACCGGCGTTTCATTAAAAAATCTATGGTTTCACGCTCTTGTAATCCGTCATTGTCAAATGCTATTCTAAACACATTTTTACTACTTACTAAACAATTGTTTGACCCGTTTGGCTCATTTATGGAATCCTCCACTTCTAATGACTACCAAACATTTGTTATTCAAGTTCACGACTCGACTAACTAATAGTGATCTACATCACTTTTACTAACACTAATTTTTCCAATAAACACAATTTCAAATATCCATAGTTAATCATATAACATAATGTAACGGAATCACGGTTACATACCTTCAAAGCACACCCTTCAAACGCGCGTCACCACCGGCTTGTCCACTTGACGCTCTGGTTTCCTTTCCTATAGAGTTCAACCGTAAACCGTTTAGAACTCTTTGCTCAACATATGACGCTTAATTCGCCAAAATTTACAATTATGCGTTCTAGCTCAAATTTCTAGTTAGTTTTAAGCCTTCTTTTAGGCATTTTTACAAACACCCTAAGGGCGGAATTTTAAACAATTCATAATTAAGTTCATAGCTTGTTATTTAGCTAAGACTAACATCAATTAAGCATGTCCACGTCAATTTTTCACATTAACAAATATGAATTCACTTCATAGAACCCAACTACACTAGAATAACATTCATAATCCTATTGTTTATCATATTTCTACAAAACCCACTTATCACCTTCAATGGTGATTGTGAATTCACAAGAAATAAGCACAATTTCAATAAGGGATTGACTAGGGTTTATTCCTAGACACAATATCATTCTTATCTCATCCAAATAACGTTCATGCAATAAGATTTCAAGTATTCATTCAGAATTTTTAGATGGAACTTTTCAACAAAATTTCATTATGATCCCTTTACTAGGGAGATCACTATTCTATGCTCGGATTTCGTTTTGGAACTGATTTAGGCCTTCAATTTTGATGAAATTGCACAATCTAGGGTTTGGGGATTTCTCTTGGTCGCCCTCTGTGTTCTAATCGACCAGACACACACACCTAAGTGTGTGTGTTAGGATCCGAGGCTCTCATGATTGTGTTTGTTTGTATGAACTTGACAGATCAATGAATATGTAAAAATGTAAAGTGCAGCGGAAATGGATACAAACTGTATAAACACAATCAAGGAAGAAAATAGTTTGATAAACAAGTTCTTTTCATTGAGTCGAAAGATTGAAAATACAAAGCAAATGATTACAGCATGTTTACATAAACTAAGCTCCCCCTCAGCCAGATACTCCAGGGTTGGTTGCACAAGATGAAAGGATGAATTGAGGAGAAGAAACTCACTCAAAACAATCAAATATAACAATACAGAGTACTGTCATATTTATAGGCAAACCAAACTACTGATGTACCTCAGCTGACGTCACCATGATAGTGACATCTAACGACCTAACAAACTATAAACACAATCAATACAAGACTACTGATGTCTAACAACTGATTGATAATACAATACAATACAAAACAAGTCTAACACAGTTCACGTTCCACTGTTGTAGCCTAAGCACTGGTTACTTGAATCATCAGTGCTTTCTTCAAAAGGTGATCAGTCTTTGAATGAGCAGTGCTTGGATCTTCAGCAGTACTTATGAGACAGCAGTAGATAGAGCTCAGTGTTTGCCTTCAGCAGTCTTTAAGAGTATCATCAGTGTTTAGTTTCATCAGTTGTTGTAGTGAGCAGCACTTAAGATTCATCAGCTGTTAGAATATCACTGTCAAGGGGAAAGCAGAGAGTAAACTGCTGCTTATTGATAGTCCACTGATGTGATCCGGTTTTGGCTTTACATTATCTGTTCCTCTGTTAGGGTTCAATCCCAACAATCTCCCCCTGGAACAGATAATGCCAAAACCCTTCATTATTCAGGACCTTTATTACTCATCAAGAGTGTTGTAGCTTGATTCTTAAATTCAGCTTCAAATTCCTTTGCACTCTGGTCATCCTCATCCCTACACAGTGAAAGTTCAAGGAGATCCTGCAAATCTTCAACACTAAGGCCTAGTGCTTCTTTCCTTGATATGTACTTTACTTCGCCATTGGCTCTGACCAGGGTCAATACGTGGGTCTTTTGATCAAACATCCACTTTAGTATTTTTAAGCCAAGTGGGTTTCTTGGGAGAGACTTATTTGCAGATGAGTTGAGGGAAGATGGCCTTGAAAACACATGCAGACTTTCAGACATTCTTTTGAAAGCTTCTTCAATGACTTTGTCTGCTGCAGCTATGTCTTCTGCAGTTTCTTGTTCAATAAGTTCTTGTCTTTCAATTTCTGTCTTGTCTTTTGCAGTGTTTGGAGATGCAGGTTTGTTCAGTACCTTCATAAAAAGGTTTTGAAGCTTTGATGAGCTGTCTTCTTTCAGACCCATTTTTAAGATGGTGTCCTTGAGATACTCTGCTTCCTTTTCTTTGACCTCTTTTTCAGTCAGCTGTTTACCTTCATCTTGATTTGACCCAAGAGTAGGATTGTCTGCTGATTTTATCATTGTTTTGAGGTTTTCAATTTTCTGTTCAAGCTTCATCATTTGTTCTCTTTTCTTTGAAGCATCTGAAACAGTTTTCTTTCTTTTCTTTAGCCTCTCATAGGCTTCATCAGTCTGCTGCCTAGACCATTTTGATATGGCTTCAGCAGTGTCCATCTTAGTATCCACCAGCTCCTTTTTCTTTCCTTTGTATTCAGCAATGAGGTCAGGAATGAGCTTTTTGTATTTGCTCCAGTTTGGAGCATTCTTCCTTTTTGAAGGATTATTCTTTATTCTTTGAATCCTTTCTACCTCATGCTTTAAAGCTACTAATGGCCATTCTTTAAACTGTTGTTCTTCAGCAGGATAGAATTTCTCATTCATGATGAAGGCTAGAAGTTGTTCTCTTAACTTCTTCTTTTGATCAGCCTTTTCTTTGTTTAACTCTTGTGCAAATTCTTCTATCTGCTTTACCTTTGAAAGATAGAACTCCAGTCTTTTAGTAATGCCTTCTTCGCTTAGACTTTCTTTTTCACTGTCAACCTTAGCTTTTACTTTATCTTGCCTTGCCTTTATTTTGAGGTAATCATCCATATCCTCTGGTGGCATGTAGCCTATGAGTGAGGAGAATCTTCTTTTAGAAGGATCTTCTTCAGTATAGAATTGCCTCATCTCATTTTTTAGAGCTTCAATTTCCAGTGGATACTTTGCAGCATTAGGATCATGTATTTCCTCATTGGCAAGTATTGGATTTCTTTTTCTACTGAGGAGCTTTGGTTGTGATATAGGAAATGTGATAGCAGTGGTGGATGCTTGACTAACAGCTGCTGAAACAACTGGTGTCTCAACTGCTGTTGTTATTACAACTGCTGATATGTCAGCAGATGTCTTCTGCTTATGAGCAGGGGTTATGGTGGCAGTTGTTTGAGTGGTGGTTGCTTGAGTGGTGATCAGTGGTTGACTAAGAGTAGTTGAAACAACTGGTGTTTCAACCGCTGTTGCCATTACAACAGATGTTGTAACATCTGTTGTCTTCTGCTTTTTGGCAGGAGATGATGATGGTTTGGCTGTTTGAGATGGTAATGGTGGTTTTTGTGCTGTAAACACAGGTGGTGGTGGAGCAGTAGTTGTGGTGGTGTGTGGTGATGTGGTGTGTGTTGGAGGTGTGTGTGTTGTTGACATGGCAGCTGTTTGGCTACTGACAGCAGTTTTTGTAACTACTGAAGTATCAGCTGTTTGATTTGAAGATTTTGTATCAGCTGTTTTTGTAGCAACTGATGTATCTTCTGGTTCAATATATAGCCCATCTTCAATTCCTTTCTTTCTCAACTTGATTTTCTCCCCCTTTTTGGCATTATCTGCAAGGGGTGTGTCCATGAAGAAAATGGGAGATGGAACTTTTTCACCAAGAGCAGTCTTTTGGATGCTGGCCTTTATAGCCTTGATGTCTGCTTGAGTGTCTTTAAATCTGGATTCCACCATGTTGGTCAGCATTTGTACTTGAATAGCATGCTTTTGATCAGCCATGTGTTGCTGTTTTTCAAGCATTGGTTGGAAAATATTCCAAAGCTCATTTGCAGCAAATGCATGTTGTGCAGGTGCTTGAGCAGGAATAGCAGTAGCCTGTGCTTTCTGGGCTTTTAAAATCTCTTGCACCATATCTTTAATCTCAGCAACTGAATCTTCAAGTTTTTCAACTCTTTTCGTCAATTCCTGATATTTTGAATCATCACCTACATTTATAGGATCATCTGAATCCCCACCAGTGGTGGTTGTACCAATGTGTGACTTAGGAACTGAGTCCCAAAAATCATCCATTGATGCCCCTTTTTCTTGGTACTGGGCACTTCTTTCTTCAGCACTCGATAGACCTTTGATTGTACCGGTGGTTAAAATTAACTCACTGGTGGTTACCGATGTTGCCATGGAAGAAATTGCCTTCAAGGGAGTCTTAATAATGTAACAACTGTCCAACTGAAGATCTGTTGATCCATCAGTTGTAGTTGCTGCTCCACTTGAACTACCACCGAGAGTTACTTGTAACTCAGGGGGTGTAACCTCCTCAGCTGTTGCTGGGATAGCAGAGGTATAAGCATCAGACCCAGTCACTTGTGGAGGTATACTCTCAGTAATGGGTGATAGAGAGGAACTGGTTTGTGTCTGTGCAATATCAACTGCATGCAACAGGGGTATTATTGATTGTGGCATTATGATTGGTGAGGGTATGGGTGTGGAAAGAGACATTGTCCTTGGGATCAGGACTGTGGAAGATAGATCCGAGTGGATCCAGAGCTTCATAATTTGGTGTCCCTGTGGTTACAACCTGATCCTTTTGTGAGGATGCAGGAGGAGTTTGAGGCTGGGGTTGAGATCTTTCTTCCAACTGCTGTGAGGAAGTAGCAGCAGTGGTTGTTTGTGACTTTTGTGCTGTCACTGGCATTATCTCTGGGATCTCATCTTCCAGAGATGCCTTTGATTTGGGTTTGGTGGGTTTTCTGGATGTTTTTCTTTTTGTCTTTTTGGTGGCAGGTGTGGGTTTCAAAGCAGTGGGTGTGCTGCTTTGATCACCTGGAGCAGTGGACTCAGCAGAGGTTGCCTGAGGATCAGTGGCAGTTTCTAAAACCTGCTCAGGCCCCTTTGCTTTTAACTTTATTGGTGCCATCATTCTTGAAAATGTTTCAATTGTTAAACAGTTTATTTTGAAAGAGACACCTTGTTTGGGCAAATCTGCATCTTTCTCTACAAATTTTTGTTCAAAATAGTAGCTTAGAAATCTTGGAAAGAGCAGAAATGCCTTATTATCAACGTTCTTTACCAAATCATCAAAAATTTCCTGGGAGTATTTATAGTTTTTATCGTTTAAAATTGCATACCCCAGGCATTGGATTTTTGTTGGTATTTCATTAAAAGACGTTGTTTTATTAGAAACACACATTAGTAGTGTGTGGAATAAAAATCTGGGTGCAGAAGGGAAGTAACCCTTTTGTAGGGTATCCCTATTCGGTTGTTCTGCATAGCCCCTGTTCATGAAATCCTTTTTCAACTCGTCTTTAGTAAATGAGGTTTTTCCTTTCAAATCATTGAGTTTAAAGATTTCAGAGATGGATTTTGGAGAGATTTGTACCTTCTTACCCTGTATCGAGGAGTTGATGGCTGTGATGATATCTCCTTGTTTTTCAAGGGTGGCATTTTTCCAGAACTCTCTCTGGGTATCAAGGTAAATGGGAGCGTCTGCTGTTATCAAAGTTTTGTACTTTAACGCAGATAGGATGTCAATGATGGAGTCAAAGGTGTGGTTATCGGTAGGTTTTGTGAGTATACCCACATAGTTGTGTGGAGCTTTGTAGCGAATCTCCGTGGTTTCAGCGGCCATTTAAGTGGCATCTGCTGTGGTGGAGGAAGAAGATGGTTTTGATTTTGACTTCGATTTTGGTTTCGTCATTTTTGATGAAGAAGATCGAAGAAGGTTTTGGAGTTATGAGAGGGAAACTGCTTTGTGAAGAGAATGTTTGAAATTCAATTCGACAGTAAAACCCTGTTTGGGTATAATCAGAGTTTTATTTAGGGAAAAGGTGAATGCTGATGTGGCAGCGGTTATAATGATCCGATGGCTAAAGACTGACCACGTGCCAACCCCTGATGGAATGATAAATAATGGAGGACAGTTGTTTTGACAACCACTGATGGATCAGGCATCAGTAGTTACAACGGTAATGAAATGAACTAGTGGGTGTATCAGTGGATTGAACAATGATTTTAAACATCAGTGTTTTTGAAAAGCAGAGGTTGACTATCAGTAGTGGACAGACTCTAGAGAGCAGATGTTTGAGACACAACAGCATTTTAGGTACAACAGTGGTAGAAAATAGAATGCAATCAACTGATAGTGCAGCAATGTTTTAACCTTTGACAAAATAATGTTAGCATCTGCTTGTTCAGATGTAGAATGTGATTTTGTCTTATCTAACATCTGTTGAGCACCAGAGATGCTATTCTTAACAAAATACATTTTAGATGTACATTATCAAGACTAAATTGCCAGCAGTAATCTACAGAAATTTTGTTCAAGGTTTTGCCAAATGTCCATTATTCCAGACAGTGGTTTTAGCATCCCAGATGATGAAGACATTTCTACCAGAGCTACTCATTTAGTGTCTAATTACTTGAACTAGAACCAGAGTATCTCAGTAGTTCAAAATCAATTTGCAATCAATTTATGATCTGTGATAACCAAACTTGAGCTTAACATGACCCTGATATGTGTGCCATTTCCTTTTGATCAGATTTAGGATAGTAAATTCACACAAAAATAAGGAAATTACATCCTGACCAGAGATGAACTTTTACTATCAAAAATTAGTAAAAGCACAACATATATTTTTTAAGGAAAATTATATATATATCTGGTTTATTAAGAAGAAAAACACCTCAGAAAAAATAAAGGAAGTTTTTTTAAAAATCAACAAAAGGATCTGACAGCTTTTTCAAATATGTTCATGATCATATCACTCTCAAGTTACTTAGACCATTGTTTGGGGTCAATTTCTTGGCAATTGATTGTAAATTCTTCTTTTAAGGACAATTACTGGAGATGCCATAGATACCTGAACAATTCCTGGATTGATGAAGGCACTCAGTTGCATGATGACCACTGTTTACCCAATTTTGACCTCAGAAGTGTTTTGTGCTTATACTCTTTTCCTTTTGGATTCAAAAGTTTTTGAGATAATCACACTCTGAGATTTGTTCATTTTCTTTTTCCCTTTTTACCCTTTTTATTCACATGTTCAGAAATACTCACTGGGAGATTTTATTTTGAACACGCTTAATCCAGAATTACTTTGAAGTAATGTTTTGAGAGATCTAGCCACATTTGTACATGCTTTATTACCAGATCTCACATTACATATAATTAGGACTGTTTTGACACCTTATTTTCTTAATGTGTTTTGACAAAGTTGTTTTGGTCCTTTTGAGGATTCTCAACCTGCCTTTGAGCACATAAGAATTTTGACTAAAGTTTTAATTCCCTCTTTCTTTGTTAGCAGAACACTAGTGTTTAGATGAACATAGGTTTAGCTGAACAGAGGTGCATACTTTAGTGTAAAATGTAAAAACATCACAAATTTCGTAACAACAGTTGAAATCAATCTTGAAAATATCAAACGATCCCATAATTTAACAGATATATTTCAGATCTGAAAACGATGAGTGACTTGTGCATGATATCACTTGTTGCGTGAAATTTGTGTGTCATATGACATCTTGGTTGTTTTACAGAGTTTCTGAATAATCATTTTGATTATGATTCACTTGTTACTCTATTTTGCAACTGAATACAACCAACCTCAGTATCAATGAATTGTGAGCTGAACTGTTATGTCAAACTGATTGTTAGATCAAATTTGACTGTCCAAGCTCTGATACCAATTGTTAGGATCCGAGGCTCTCATGATTGTGTTTGTTTGTATGAACTTGACAGATCAATGAATATGTAACAATGTAAAGTGCAGCGGAAATGGATACAAACTGTATAAACACAATCAAGGAAGAAAATAGTTTGATAAACAAGTGCTTTTCATTGAGTCGAAAGATTGAAAATACAAAGCAAATGATTACAGCATGTTTACATAAACTAAGCTCCCCATCAGCCAGATACTCCAGGGTTGGTTGCACAAGATGAAAGGATGAATTGAGGAGAAGAAACTCACTCAAAACAATCAAATATAACAGTACAGAGTACTGTCATATTTATAGGCAAACCAAACTACTGATGTACCTCAGCTGACGTCACCATGATAGTGACATCTAACGACCTAACAAACTATAAACACTGTCAATACAAAACTACTGATGTCTAACAACTAATTGATAATACAATACAAAACAAGTCTAACACAGTTCACGTTCCACTGTTGTAGCCTAAGCACTGGTTACTTGAATCATCAGTGCTTTCTTCAAAAGGTGACCAGTCTTTGAATGAGCAGTGCTTGGATCTTCAGCAGTACTTATGAGATAGCAGTAGATAGAGCTCAGTGTTTGCCTTCAGCAGTCTTTAAGAGTATCATCAGTGTTTAGTTTCATCAGTTGTTGTAGTGAGCAGCACTTAAGATTCATCAGCTGTTAGAATATCACTGTCAAGGGGAAAGCAGAGAGTAAATTGCTGCTTATTGATAGTCCACTGATGTGATCCGGTTTTGCTTTACATTATCTGTTCCTCTGTTAGGGTTCAATCCCAACAGTGTGTTTGGTGAAAATTTTTGTTTTAATATTAAAAGTTCCAAATTTTAACAACTTTGGCCCCTCGACTATTGTTCGATTATTATTTTAGGTGTTTTAACCCACTTATAAGTCACTACAAGGCTTTTTACCTAACTAGGTTAATTTTATTCCTAGTTAGTTCATTTTGCTTATTTACTGACAACATATTTATAATAAAAGATTTATATTTTCGGGGTGTTACAAGTCCACCCCCTTAAAAAGGGTTTCGTCCTCGAAACCGGAATACGTACCAAATAATGTCGGGTAGAGACGCCGCATCTCCTCTTCGGACTCCCATGTGGTATCCGAACCCTGTCTATGCTCCCATTTGATCTTAACTTGATCAATTTTCTTATTTCGTAAATTCTTAATCTTCCGATCCAGAATCTCAATTGGCCTTACCGCATAATTAAGGCTATTGTCCACCTCGATATCATCGTTGTGGATATAAGCAGTTTCCTCAGCAAAGCACTTTCGGAGTTGTGACACATGAAATGTGCCATGAATTCCGCTCAATTCGCCCGGTAAGTCAAGGCGATATGCCACCTTGCCAATCCATTCGATGATTTTAAATGGCCCGATAAACCTCGGGCTTAGTTTCCCTCTTTTTCTGAATCGGATAACGCCCTTCCATGGGGAAACTTTTAGCATAACCATGTCTCCCACCTGAAATTCAATCGTTTTCCATCTTTTGTCGACATAAGACTTTTGTCTGTCTTGGGCCGCTTTCAAATGAGCTCGTACCACGTCAATTTTCGCATTAGTGGCTTCGACTACATCTTTATGGGCCAGTTCACGAGGACCCACTTCGCCCCAGCATACCGGGGTTCTACACTTTCTACCATATAGCATCTCATACGGAGCCATGCCGATACTGGCATGATAACTGTTGTTATAAGAAAATTCTGCAATGGAAAATACACATCCCAACTGCCCCCGAAATCAGTAATACACGCCCTCAGCATGTCTTCTAGTGTCTGTATAGTTCTCTCACTCTGTCCATCTGTCTGAGGATGGTATGCAGTGCTGATAAAAAGTTTCGTTCCCATCTGTTCATGGAAATCTCGCCAGAAGTTTGAAGTTTCGTCAATCTATCAACGACCACCCATATAGCATCGAATCCTCGGTTCGTCCTAGGAAGTTTGGTCAACAGGTCCATGGTGATATGTTCCCATTTCCAATGGTTGCAGTTTACCATAGGGCTTTTGATGTTCCGCCTTGACTTGTAAACAAGTCAAGCACTTCTCCACATACTTTACAACATCTGTTTTCATTCTGGGCCACCAATAGTTTTGCTTTAGATCATTATACATCTTGGTTGCCCTTGGATGGATAGAATAACGGGATTTATGAGCTTCATCAAGTAGAAGCGCCTTGACTCCACATGAATTTGGGACCCATATTCTTTCGAACCGAGTCTTTAACCCGTTATTACCATCCGCTAAATCCTTCAATTGACCAACTATCCTTTCCTTCATCAAGTTTTCTTCTTTTACCGCCTCGGCTTGTGCTTCTCGGATTTGTTCGAGTAAACCCGAGGTTACAACAAGCTGCATCGACCGCACTCGTATTGGGACATAGTCTGTTTTCCTGCTCAAGGCATCCGACACAACATTGGCCCTTCCGGGGAGGTAATGTATCTCGCAGTCATAGTCTTGTACCGTTTCCAACCATCGCCTCTGCCGCATATTTAACTCCTTCTGATCGAAGAAGTATTTTAAACTCTTATGGTCGGTAAATATGGTGCACTTTACCCCGTATAAATGGTGCCTCCATATTTTTAACGCAAACACCACCACCACCAATTCGAGATCGTGCATGCGATATTTCTTTTTGTGCACCTTTAATTGCCTCGAGGCATAAGCTATCAGTTTGCCTCATTGCATTAAAACACATCCAAGCCCCGAATGTGACTCATCCGAGTAGACTACCAAGTCTTCGACTCCGTCTGGCAACATTAATACCGGAGCGTGAGTTAACTTCTCTTTTAGCGTTTGAAACGCCCTTTCTTGTTCAACACCCCATATGAATTTTTCCTCTTTCCGAGTTAATTTAGTTAATGGCGAAGCAATCTTGGAGAAATCTTGAATGAATCTCCTGTAGTATCCCGCGAGCCCTAAGAAACTTCTAATTTCCGAAGGATTCTTCGGAGGGCTCCATTTTGACACGGCTTCTATCTTTGACGGATCTACCAATATTTCATCGGCACTTATGATGTGGCCGAAGAATTGTACCTCTCGTAACCAAAAGGCACACTTTGAAAATTTCGCATATAATCTTTCTCGCCTGAGCGTCTCTAACACTTCTTGTAAATGATGCGCGTGATCTGCCTCATCTTTAGAATACACTAGAATGTCGTCGATAAACATGATTACCGACTTATCTAACATAGGTTTGCAAACCCGGTTCATGAGGTCCATGAAGGTTGCGGGTGCATTCGTCAATCCGAATGACATTACGAGGAACTCGTAATGTCCGTACCATGTACGAAAGGCCATCTTCGGTACATCCTCTTGTTTGACCTTTAACTGGTGGTATCCCGACCTAAGGTCAATTTTTGAAAACCCATTCGCACCTTCTAGTTGGTCGAATAAATCATCTATCCTCAGAAGCAGGTATTGATTCTTCACCGTGAGTTTGTTCAACTCCCGGTAATCGATACACATTCGCATGCTTCCGTCTTTCTTTTTCACAAATAATACCGGTGCGCCCCAAGAAGACACACTCGGTCTTATAAATCCTTTATCGAGCAAGTCTTGAATCTGCGACATTACTTTTTGTAATTCTGATGTCGCAAGTTAGTACGGCTCCTTGGCTACAGGTTTCGCGCCTGGAACCAATTCGATTCCGAACACTACTTCCCATTCGGGCGGTATTCCCGGTAAGTCTTCCGGAAACACATCTTCGAAATCACGTACCACCGGTACGTCTCCAATCTTCGGCGGTTCTTTCCCAGGTTCATTCGTGTATATCATAAATGCTCTACATCTGTGCCTCATGAGCTTATGAGCTTTTAACATTGAACATATTACAGGATTGCCTCCTTTCTCGCCATAGATGGTAACATGTTTTCCGCTCGAAGATGTTAACTTTATCTCTTTATAGAAACACACGACCTTTGCATGGTGTCGGGATAGCCAATCCATCCCAACAACTACTTGAAACTCACCCATCGACATCGAGATTAGATCTATCGAGTATTCCTCGTCATCGATGCTCAACTTACAACCTTGACAAACATCACATACTATGAAATTTTTGTTATCCCCTATTTCAACTTCTAAGGGCACATGTAGTTTTGTCAATACAAATGTAGGATGTCGAATAAATCCATGTGAAATAAAGGATTTATTCGCACCCGTATCACATAATACATGTGTAGGGATCGAGTTTATTGCGAATATACCTGAGACCACATCGGGTTCTGTTTTTGCTTCAGCCACTGTTAGTTGGAAGGACCTGGCCTTCGCCTTCTGAGTTTCTGTTGGAGATTCTTTGGTGTCTTTCTTCTCAACCAAGTCCGGGCATTCAGACTTCTTATGGCCCGGTTGGTAACACTTGTAGCAAACAGAGACCTTTCCCGGACATAATGACGCGGTGTGCCCCGTCTTCCCGCATATGGGACACGGTTTGTCTTTGAAGCGGCACTCACCCTTGTGCCCTTTTCCACATACTTTGCAACTCGGTGACCCACCCTTCGCATCCGTCTTCTTTACCGACTCAGTCGTTCGAGCCTTCTTTGTAGGGCTTGGGTTAACATCCACTACCCTTCGTTCACCTCGTTCAATTTGCTTTTTAAATTCAATTTCTCTTTCCCGAGCCGTGTTTATGATCTCGGTGAGCGTCTCATACTTGGAAGGAGTCACAAACTCCCAATATTCAGCGCTTAACATATTATAATAATAATAATAATATATTTTCTGCTCCTTGGTAGTCACTAGCTCGTCGCAGAATCTCAGCTTATCCATGAAGATACCCGTGATTTTATCAATTGTTTCACCCCTTTGCCTTAACTGGATGAACTCCTCCTTGATTCTGTTGATGACCGCCTTGCCGCTTCGGCTCCAATCTCTTTCTTTTTGTTATCCCACCAATCTTTGGCTTAACCCCTCAACTGACCCGTTTTGTAAGCCACAAAATCGCTTACGTCACAGTGGGTCCTCTCAAATACCCCTTCAACATCACTTAGCCATCTTTGGCATATTACCGGGTCAACCTCCCCGTTATAGATTGGCGGTTTACACGCCATAAACTCTTTGTATGAACAACCCTTACGTTCTCCGGATTTTTCTTTCACAAGGTTGATATTGTCTTCCAACCTTGTAACCCGCTCCTCAACTAACGACAGCACTGTATTTTGAATTTTGTCTATGAAACCGGATAGACTACTCTTAATTGCCTTCCCTACTTCTTCGGCAATTACCTATTTCATTTGCTCGGTGACTGTCAACACCGGATCATTGTCACCCTTTCCGTCATCTTGAAACTGAAATGTTTACATCAATTATTAAACATTTCATTTATAACATGTACTTTATTTGCTTCGGTTTAGCCAAGTTCATAACTTGCATTGACCGTTCTCATTTAATGCACTTTCCGGGTTTGAGTGTGTTAACACGCTCTTCCCGTGCATATTAATTTGCATCCCTTTTTCTCACATATGATAAGATTTACTAAAATAATTAATTCTTACCGGATGATTGATCAAGCTTGAACCAAACACACTTTGTTGACAACCTTGAGCTCTGAGTACCAACTTGTAACACCCATCTCGTTTTTATAAGAATTTAATAATAAAATACGAGATTTTAAAAGCAAGCACTTCACTTCCTTGAAATTAAACAAAAGGGAAGTTTACATAACAACCGTATTCAAGTTAACTACCAACTAATTTATAACATCCCAAAACATCAAGTTAAGTGATTATAACATAAAACATTGTTTTCAACAAGATTAGACAAGAGCGAAAGCTTCAAAAGATAGTGTTCGGTTCTTGAATTGCTGCTTGGTCTTCATCCGGAGCATGATCAACATCACCTAAGGTCTAAACCACATTATTTGTCAGTTTTGACAACATAATACTATATAAATATAAGTTCTATTGTCAAACAACGAAAACAAAACAAAAATGCAGCAATTAGGGTCTGTCGCGCCCCGCGACAGATCACGCCTTATCTTTCGCGGCCCGCGACGGTGTGCCATGTTTGGTGTCGCGTGACGCGACACCTTGTTTTTCACAAACTGTTGCTCGTTTTGAGCTGCAGATTCCCAGCTCTTAAGATTGGCACAATTCTAACTTCAAACATTCATAACTTTTGATCCGAAAGTCCGTTTTAAGTGATTCTTTTTCCTATGCGTCTGTAATTAAATTACCGATGCGTCTATTATGATCATTGTGTCAAAAATGAATGAACGGGCTGAAAGTCTATAAATGCCATATGTATTTATTTGACCCGTTTAACTTTAGCACTAATTTAACCACTAACAAATTTTATGACCGCAAGACGTATTTACCTAACATTCGGGGCTTATGATCACCGGCGTTTGATTACCAAGTTTATGGTTTCACGCTCTTGTAATCCGTCATCGTCAAATGCTATTCTAAACACATTTTTACTACTTACTAAACAATTGTTTGACCCATTTGGCTCATTTATGGAATCCTCCACTTCAAATGACTACCAAACATTTGTTATTCAAGTTCACGACTCGACTAACTAATAGTGATCTACGTCACTTTTACTAACGCTACTTTTTCCAATAAACACAATTTCAAATATCCATAGTTAGTCATATAACATAATGTAACGGAATCACGGTTACATACCTTCAAAGCACACCCTTCAAACGCGCGTCACCACCGGCTTGTCCACTTGACGCTCTGGTTTCCTTTCCTATAGAGTTCAACCGCAAACCGTTTAGAACTCTTTGCTCAACATATGACGCATAATTCGCCAAAATTTACAATTATGCGTTCTAGCTCAAATTTCTAGTTAGTTTTAAGCCTTCTTTTAGGCATTTTTACAAACACCCTAAGGGCGGAATTTTAAACAATTCATAATTAAGTTCATAGCTTGTTATTTAGCTAAGACTAACATCAATTAAGCATGTCCACGTCAATTTTTCACATTAACAAATATGAATTCACTTCATAGAACCCAACTACACTAGAATAACATTCATAATCCTATTGTTTATCATATTTCTACAAAACCCACTTATCACCTTCAATGGTGATTGTGAATTCACAAGAAATAAGCATAATTTCAATAAGGGATTGACTAGGGTTTATTCCTAGACACAATATCATTCTTATCTCATCCAAATAACGTTCATGCAACAAGATTTCAAGTATTCATTCAGAATTTTTAGATGGGATTTTTCAACAAAATTTCACATACCTTACGATCCCTTTACTGAGGAGATCACTATTATATGCTCGGATTTCGTTTGGAACTGATTTAGGCCTTCAATTTTGATGAAATTGCACAATCTAGGGTTTGGGGATTTCTCCTGGTCGCCTCTGTGTTCTAATCGACCAGACACACACACCTAAGTGTGTGTTTGGTGAAAATTTTTGTTTTAATAATACAAGTTCCAATTTTAACAACTTTGGTCCCTCAACTATTGTTCGATTATTATTTAGGTGTTTTAACCCACTTATAAGTCACTACAAGGCTTTTTACCTAACTAGGTTAATTTTATTCCTAGTTAGTTCATTTTGCTTATTTACCGACAACATATTTATAATAAAAGATTTATATTTTCAGGGTGTTACAACAATATTACATGCAAGTCCTAAACACACACGTCATGTAAATCACATACACATAAATTTTCATACTTACTTGTTCATGGTCATACTCTCCTACGAGTTCCAATTACTTACATACAATCAAACCTATACCCACATTTGTAACTACGTATTCCCTCTTTATGCAAGATACCAACTTGTAAGTTCCCTTCTTACCCACACTTGTTAGAAACTCTTCCTTAACCACTTTCGACTCTTTTCTACTAAAACTTGCCTTAATTCTACCATTGATTCATACTTTCTTACATGACTCACAATAATCATCATACAACAATACATTTTTTAAAAAAAAAACTAAAGGGTAAGTCCAGAATTCACTTACCTTATGCGTCCGTGTTTGTATTTCCGCTTCCTTGCCTCTTCTTGACCCGTTAGTCTTTCGCGCTTGAGTCCATCTCGACATAATCCCTATACTTTCATGTAACACCCCGTGTTACCAAATGTCAAAGTTAAAGTTAAAGTCAAAGTCAAAGACAAGTTTGACCTCTTTGACTGTAATTAGTCTATTTTATGTTTTATTATTCGTATTATGTGGAGTAAGTGTTGTTAATCAAAAGAATGGAAGTAATCGAATGTTAATCGACGTGAAACGCTTTACGACTCTGAATAGTAGGAAGTAACAATGCGATAAAGTCAATCAATCAATAATCAAGCTAATCGAATCATTAATCGAACTCGAAACTCGAATCATGCGAATTTGGTGTCATATTACGTGTGTGTGTGTGTGCCTTACGTGTTACCTGTGTGTGTTTACTTTATGTTATGTGTGGTGATCAATCGAATCGAAACTCGAAACTCAATCGAACCCAATCGAAATCGAATTACGATGAATGGTAGCGAAAGGATAGTGTGAAATATAGATGCTTGTATGAAGATATAATGGTTGGGATTAAAAGTAATTTGAATAGGAAACTCTATCGTACTCGTATCGCCTTCAATCGAAATCGAAATATCAGAAATCGTCACACCGAACGCTCAAAGCAGGCTGTGAATCGATCAGGCTCCTAGCCGATCGAACAGCCCAGCCGATCGGACGGACTGTCCGATCAAGCAGGCTGTCCGATCGGGATGCCTGGCCGATCGGCTAGCTCTTTCCCCTTTTGGAAGCCTATAAATAGGCCTGTCATTATCATTCTTTCCACTTTTGGAAACTCTCTGACCGACCAGCTCGTGTTCTTCACTATTTCTCAGATTTCTCTCAATCCCGGTAAGATTTCATCCTAAATCTTATACGTTTTTTATCTATGCACACTCCTACACATTTCTATCTTTCAAATCTTGATTTCTAACCGTGAAATCATCAAGATCTTAGTGTTCTAGGATGATGTCATCATGGTGTTCTTCAAGAACTTCATGTTTTAGCCTCAATCCACCAAGAATCACTTGGATCTAACCGATTTCCACATAAACAAACTAAGATCTATCACAGATCTGAACATTTACATGGTGTGAAGGATTGAAAAAAGGATTTCCAACTTTCTTTCAACTCTTTTACTCTCAATGCCTTCAAACCGGTAGAAACGGAGCTTGAGCCAACTCACTAATCATTCTAATGGTTGTGTGGTTCAAGATTCGGATTCTATCTACGAGGTTCACCGATTTCGGGGTAAACGTTAAACTACCGTTCCGAACCGTTCACCAGTCGGACATTGGGTGATTCCTGTCCGAGCAGGGGAAACAAGTAAGAACGAAGGTGCCATGGTTCAGCTCGTTGTCAAAATACCTCGATATAACGTCAAACAATCAGAACAGCCAAGTGTTAGACGAACAGGCCGACCAGGTCAGAATGCTGACCGATCGAACAGGTTGTTCAAACAGCCCAGCCGATCGGACATGTCAGCCGATCGACCAGGCCAGCCGATCGGCTAGCACATGGCCCCACACTTTAGCAATTTCATGGAGCCTAGTATTGAACGAAGTGCGGTTCGATCGAACTACGGTTTGGGTTGAATTACTCTTCGGATCATGAGATACTATGCTTCAACCCTTAAGCGATTTTCAACTCGTTCGACGTATTGAAGTGCCACCCGATCGAACACGCCGTCCGATCAGGTGACATCCCACTGAGGACCCATTACTGAAGTACCTAACCGATCGGTTAAGCCGGCCGATCGAACAGACCGTTCGATCGATCGACCTGAAAGGTAAGGACACTTCAGTGTTCTCAAATACTACAACGAAAACTTCAAAAGGACAAGCCATCATACACAAACACATCCTACTCAAAGGAAGAAACAATCCACTCGAACAGTCCAACCGATCGAGCCTACCCGCTGATCGAACAGCCTGTCCGAACGGACTGTCTAATCGAACGAACAACCCGTCCAATCGAACCTACCGTTCGATCGACCAGGCTGTTCGACCCATCAACACTTGTTTCCATTTAACGCGTTACTCATCGTTATGCTATCGAACTAATCAGGCTAACCCTACTCTCAAGCGCTCCCTTCAATCCATCAATCACTGTGAGTATACTCAAACCCTTTTTGCTTTAGCACTTTTGGGTGTTACATACGTTACTTATCTAAAATCACAATCGAACACACTACTCAATTATTTAAACGCTAACCGTTCGGCATGTATTACGTGACTAAATGAATGCCTGTTGTTATGTTTTGTCACACCCCGATTTCCACGTGTCTCACCGGTGGGCCCGGTGGGGGATTACCGTGACGATGTTGGCAACAATATAGTCAAACCACACAATTATATAATGCACAACGGAAGCTTAAGATAAATATATAAACTTCAACCTCTGGTTGTAATATCAAATGTATTACAGAAGTTGAATATATCCTCAGCGGATCAAAAAGTAATAAATATTGTTCATTCAGATGCAGCATCGAGTTTGCGAGACTATGTACGATGCTTAGGAACGCCTATACCAGCCCATTTCGTATAGTACCTGCACTTAATCTTTTTGGGGAAAATACGTCAGTTTACACTGGTAAATACATTCAACTGACACATTTGAAAATGTTTATTTAAAATTGATTTGAATGCACAAGGCACAAACTCTTTTATAACTTGGGAAAATTATTAAAATCTTGTGAACGTTTTACATGTTCTTTTATGCGTTCAGTAGCCCGGGTCGTGCCGGGTTAAAGATTTATAGACACACCACATTGCGTAAAACCGTAGTATAAAAACCAACGGCTACGTCTTTTAATTTAATGTCGACAATATATACCGGGTGTACGCCTACACCGGGATGTCGATGGTTGTGGCCATTTCGTAAAATGATGCCAAGGATATCCGGGACAACGGTCATTAAACCCCCCAAAGGCTTTTAAGAAACAAAACTGTTTAAATGAGCCGATCATATTATTTAATTAACCACCTAAGCGATGGAAAAATATAATGCTCAATCAAGCGGTATTAATATACCGTAACCCAAGCCCATATAGGGGAAATAAGTTAAAGTATTTACCTTTGCAAGTATATTTCCTTAATTTGATTAAATCACCGATAGCTTTTACTGGGGCTCCTAATCTGGAACGAAGGTTTTAATTAACCTCTTAGAATCCTAACGGGTCTTTATAATGGCCGTAGCCTAGACCGGTTGGTTCCGATATATAGATATGGTTTAATCGCGCGAAAAGGCGAAAACCGAGAATGGAGTGTGATTCTGACCCAACAAGTTCAGAGACTTGTTTTATATGGGTTTATGGTTCACACTCTGGATTTTGGGGTCCAAATAATATAATTTGACCCGTATCGGCTAATTTATGAAAACTAGTTTCATAAGCCGAACCGTGCGCGCAATAGGCGAAACGGTTAACCATGAGAGTCTTACGCTTATTTCCTAAGTCAATATGCCTTAAAGAGGTTGTGGTATCAGTAGGATACCTTCCGTGATGCCCGTAACGAGTTTAAGTTAATATTACGCCCCGTAGGGGCTTTTTCGGTCATTTTAAAGACTTTTAAAGAGCTTTTCGAGTTCTACAGGAAATCTGAGTTTCCCGAACAGCTTATAAAGCTTAAAATACTTTATTTATTATTTAAAATCAGTAGCAACTGGAATCGGGTCAAAAGACCTTGTAGAACTCATGTTTTGGCCGAAAAGGGCATATTCGGTATTTACCGAACCGTAGCCATAACCGCAGGTTATGAGCGAGGTAAAAATTATTAAAAATCTTTAAAATTCCCAAAATATTATTTTAATACAGTGGGTAAAAGTTTTGGTGACGAAATTTGGTTTAGATAGGTGTTATGCTAATTGCGCCGTTAATTACTAAAGTTTACTTTAAATGCGCCATTTAGCATAACTCTCATTCTAGACCTCGGATTGACGTGAAACTTTAAGGACATGCTTATAATTTAATAAGCAAGGTTCTGGTCCGTTCACGTGTCCGAAATACTCGTTTTATTTTCAAAAGGCGTTACGGTCAACTTTTAGGCGATTAACGGAAATACGTAAAAGACTCGGATAACTCATGAACCGATCACAGAGGTTTATACCATCATGTAACCTGGTCCTAAGAGAGTCCTAAGGTATGTCTATACCTCACTAAAACGGGTCAGAACTGAAGTCAAAGCAAAAGTCAAACTTTTGCGACATTCGGCTCCGAACCGGGTCAATATAGCAAATGGTCGATTCAAACGAGCGCAAACAAGTTTATATCTTAATATATATTTTATGAGTGTCCAAAACAGGTTCTTAGTATGTACATTACAGATTATGCATAAATCGCTAAAATAGCTTTCTGTTGACTTTTTAAGTGCGCGTTTGACTCGATATTTGACATAGTTAGAGTGGTGATCAGGGGAACCCTTTTAGAGGTTTATTACCCACATAAATACCAACTCAAAACCACTTTTGATTCGTCATAAGACTGAACCATTTGCAAGTTATTGCAATGACAACCGTTAGTTACGACGGTTGTGTTTATAAGCTATAACTATGGAAATGCAAGACCATATTGATTGTGAACGACTTACAGAAGTTATTTCTTGCTTATAGAGCAGAGATGGATGCTTGGGAGCTCCTTAGAATGATCAGAGAAGTTGATTTGTGTTGTGTGAATATATGGCTCACAATGTATGCTATTTATAGCAAGAAATTGGGCTCTAAGATCATTACAACTCAGTCTACATTGATTATGGATGCATGGGCAGGTGTCCCATAAGTGATATGGGTCGAGTAGGGGCGCCCATGCCTCATTCAATTGGTGTTTTGATCGTTCAAAGGCTCCAAAGGCAAGTAGTTACAACTTTCTGCATCTGGGCGTTTTACGCGGCCCGCATGGGAGTTCCATGCTTGTTTAATGCGGGTCGCCTGGGATTCAAATAACAGGCGCGTAAAACAGGAGGCTCGCGGCCCGCCTCAACTTAACCTTAACCATCACGCGGGTCGCGAGAGGCTTGCTTTCCAGAAATTTTAAATCTTTTGAAATGATTATCGAATCCTGGTAATTAATAACGAAATCTTTCGTAATGATTTACCTGACCTTTCGGGTTTGAAGGGGTAACTTTGCGGTTTGGCCCTCGGTTAATTTACCGATAAGGACCTCGTGTTATTTACCCGCAGTTGTTAAGTCCCTGATTAGTTTATTAATTATTTGGAAAGCCTTAACTTTCATTATTGACGCTTTTAACCCTTCTCCTACGAATCCGACGTAACTCTCTCGTTTTCATAACGAACTTCGTGAAACTTATATATTATATTTTAGTGAGTGTATAATACCGTTACAAAGCCTTGGGAACGTCAAAGGGTCACTCAGAGGTATAATTAAACATGTTGACACGGTTAACCCCTGTAGCTTGTAATCTCTCACTTTCTTTCGCGTTTCGCTTCTGTACGATCTATGATTTATTCGTTTGAAGGTCAAGCATTATTTAGGGTTACTATACAGTATATTTACCCTTGTTGACATTTATAACCCTCGAATTTACATACTTCAAGGTTTGTCAAAATTAGTCCTTTATTTATATAGATGCCACGTGTAATCAAATGACACGTGTTAACACATCATTGGACACAAAATTTCGAGGTGTTACATCCTCACCCCCTTAAAATAAATCTCGACCCGAGATTTACTCAAATAAATAGGGGTATTTTTCTTTCATTGTGTCTTCGACTTCCCACGTATATTCGGGACCTCTACGAGCATCCCATTTGACCTTTACAATCGGTACGTGCTTTCTTCGAAGTTTCTTCACCTGTCGATCTTCAATCGACAAAGGTTTTTCTATAAACTTTAAGCTCTCATCTATATGCACATCTGTGTGTGGAATCACCAATGATTCATCGGCGAAGCACTTTTTGAGATTGCAGATGTGGAACACGTTGTGAATTCCATTGAGCTCTTCAGGCAAGTTCAACTTATAGGCAACTGATCCGATACGTTCAATGACCTCAAAAGGTCCTATGTATCTCGGACTCAGTTTGCCTTTCTTGCCGAAACGCATCACCCCCTTCCAGGGTGATACTTAAGCAACACTTTTTCACCTACTTCGAAGTGAAGTCCTTACGCTTTGGATCAGCGTAGCTTTTCTGCCTATCGCGGGCAGCCTTGAGACGTTCCCGGATCTGGACAATCTTGTCCGTTGTCTGGAAAACAATCTCTGGTCCTGATAATTGGACCTCTCCTACTTCCGCCCAACAAACAGGCGATCTACATTTCCTACCGTATAATGCCTCGAAAGGCGCAGCCTTTATGCTGGTGTGGTAGCTATTATTGTAGGAGAATTCGATCAGGGGTAGGTTCTTATCCCAGTTACCACCTAAATCGATTGCACATGCACGAAGCATGTCTTCTAGCGTTTGAATGGTACGCTCACTCTGACCGTCCGTCTGTGGATGGTAAGCCGTACTGAAGTTCAAACGCGTGCCCAAAGATTGCTGGAAACTCTTCCAGAAATGAGACGTGTACCTGGTATCCCTGTCGGAGATAATAGTCACAGGTATGCCGTGTAAGGCTACAATCTTATCAACATAAAGTTGGGCTAACATATCGGAGCTATACGTCTCCTTGATGGGTAGAAAATGAGCTGATTTAGTCAGCCTATCGACTATGACCCATATTGTATCGTTTCCTTTCCTGGTTTTGGGTAACTTGGTTATGAAGTCCATAGTTACGCATTCCCACTTCCACTCGGGAAGTTCAGGCTGTTGTAGCAAGCCAGGACGGCTTTTGGTGCTCGGCTTTGACTTGAGCACAAGTCAAGCACTTTGCTACGTGGGCGGCTACAGACTTTTTCAAGCCTATCCACCAATAGTTCGCCTTTAAATCTTGATACATCTTGTCTGCTCCAGGATGGACTGAGTATTTGGAACTATGGGCTTCCTGGAGGATAACATCTCGTAGTCCTCCATAAATTGGAACCCATATACGTCCGTTCATCTAAGGATTCCATCCTTGCTAAGAGTCAACTGCTCCTCAGTTACTCCTAACTTTTCATTAGGATAATTAGCTTCCAACACAGCCTCTCGCTGTGCAGCTAATATCCTTTCAATTAAATTGTTCTTGACCTCAATGCTCTTGGCATTGATTCGAATAGGTTTTACCCTTTCTTTCCTGCTCAAGGCATCAGCGACTACATTCGCTTTGCCGGGATGGTACCTGATTTCGCAATCATAGTCATTCAAGGTTTCCATCCAACGGCGCTGCCTCATGTTCAACTCCTTCTGGTTGAACAGGTGCTGGAGGCTTTTGTGATCAGAATAAATCACAAATTTAATACCATAAAGGTAATGCCTCCACAATTTCAGTGCAAATACAACGGCACCCAACTCCAAGTCGTGGGTGGTGTAATTCTTTTCATGCACCTTTAATTGCCTTGAAGCGTAGGCAATCACCTTGCCCTTCTGCATAAGCACACACCCCATGCCTGTGTGTGATGCATCGCAGTAAACTACGAATTCATCTGTACCTTCAGGTAGTGTCAACACAGGTGCGTTGCTTAGCTTTTGCTTCAGTATTTCGAAGGACTCTTGCTGCTTTGGGCCCCAAATAAACTTTTCTTTCTTCTTGGTTAGGAAGTCAAGGGCGCAGCAATCCTTGAAAAATTTTCAATAAACCTCCTGTAGTACCCTGCTAACCCCAGGAAACTACGGATTTCGGTAGGCGTCTTTGGCTCTTGCCAGTTCATGACTGCCTCTACCTTAGCGGGATCTACTTGGATACCACGCTCACTCACAACGTGACCTAAAAACTGAACCTCTCGTAGCCAGAATTCACATTTCGAGAATTTGGCGTAGAGTTTCTCACGCTGTAGTAATTCGAGAATGCAACGGAGGTGCTTCTCGTGGTCAGCTTGGTTCTTGGAATATATAAGGATATCATCGATGAAGACTATGACAAATTTGTCCAAATACGGCTTGCAGACGCGATTCATGAGATCCATGAACGCAGCCGGTGCATTTGTGAGCCCAAAAGGCATCACTAGGAACTCGTAATGACCATAGCGAGTCCTAAATGCTGTCTTATGTACATCCTCATCTCTGACCCTTAGCTGATGATAGCCCGACCTCAAGTCGATCTTCGAGAAATAGCTTGCTCCTTGCAGCTGATCGAACAGATCATCGATCCTCGGCAAAGGATATCTATTCTTTATGGTAACTTTATTTAGCTCTCGATAGTCGATGCACAACCGCATCGATCCGTCCTTCTTCTTTACAAATAGGACTGGTGCTCCCCAGGGAGACGAACTAGGTCGGATAAAACCTTTTGCCAGCAGTTCATCCAACTGGGTCCTCAGTTCTTTCATTTCCGTCGGAGCTAATCCTGTAAGGTGCTCTTGCTATCGGAGCTGCTCCAGGAATGATGTCTATTCTGAATTCCACTTGTCTATCCGGTGGCAAACCAGGTAGTTCTTCAGGGAAAACCTCAGGATATTCAGAAATGACAGGAAGATCCTTCGATCTTCGGCTTAGGTTCTTCTATTATCACCTGAGCCATGTAAATTACACAGCCTCTGTTCAAACACCTTGAAGCTTTGAGCATAGATACGTCCTCGGGTAACCCGTACTGCGTATCTCCTCGAATGGTAAGAGATTCACCACTCGGAGTCTTTAAAACTATCTGCCTCTTGCCGCAAATGATTTGGGCCTGGTTATGGGATAACCAGTCCATGCCTAGCACAATGTCGAAACCCGCTAATTTGAAGGGAAGTAGAGATAGAGGAAAAGAATGGTTCCTAATGGACATTTCACATCCCTCTAGAACAGTAGAGACGGTTTCTATCGTGCCGTCTGCTAACTCTACTCGTATTTCATATCAAGGGTTTTGATAGGCATATTTAGTAGTTGGCAAAATTTCTGGTCTACAAAGGATTTATCGGCGCCAGAATCGAATAGTACTCTTGCAAATATATTATTTACGAGAAAAGTACCTGTAAGCACATTGTCGTTCTGTACCGCTTCCTTTGCATCCATGCGAAAACTCTCGCATTTGACTTCTTTGTCTCTTCCGCCTTCTTGGCATACTTAGGGCAGTTACTCTTGATGTGCCCCTTTTCATTACAACCATAGCAGGTTGCATCCTTGATCTTTTTGCACTCCACAGTCTTATGATCCTTGGACTTGCATAGTCCACAGGAAGGAGTCTTTGATTGCGACTGTGAGTTCGATGCAAATCTGCATTTCCCAGAGTGGGGTTTCTTGCAGATTTTGCAGTTGGGCCTTTCACCAGCTTGCCCATCTTTCTTTGTCTCAGCCCCTTTCTTGCCGTCACCGTTTCCACGGTGCTTCTTTCCAGATCTTCGTGAGGTATCATCCTCATGTTTTCTCTTCTCAGCCTCCTTGCTCCTTAGTGTCCTCAGACGGACAGCGTCTAAGGTGAGAGACAAGGAGAGGTCAGTAACTGACCTGAAGGTCGTCGGCCGGGAGGCCTTTACACTCGCCTTTATTGCAGGCTCCAAGCCCCTAATGAAACGGGCAATTCTTCGAGGTTCTGGTGTCACAAGGTATGGGACCAGACGAGACATTGTATTGAAACTCGTCAAATATGCCTGGCAGTCCAGGTTCGTCATCACCAGTGACACAAAGTCAGCCTCGATCTTCTCAACCTCATGCTGAGGGCAGTAGTTTTCCTTAATGAGAGCAATAAATTCCTCCCACGTCATTTTGTATAAAGCAGACTTACCAGATGCCTGCACCAACGCCCTCCACCATGCCAGGGCCTCGCCCTTAAATGACTGGGACACATACTTCACCACATCCCTCTCTGCACACCCGCTGATGTCCACAATAGTGTCCATCTCATCTAGCCAGGTGATACAATCCACAGCACCTTTCTCCCCTGTAAATTCCCGAGGCTTACAAGATACAAAGTATTTGTAGGTGCAACCCTTAGCATTTGATGCATCAGTATATTCTCTATCGCGATGAACGCTGTTCTCAGTGGACGAGTGTTTGTCGTCATCTTTCTTGGGTTGAGAGGGTGGTTTGGAGTGTGTCTTTGGTTTAGAGGGTGGTTTTGATACGGTTCTGCCTTGGGACTCAGTATATTGACGATCAAGAGCTGCCTGAACAGCATTGTCAATCAGAGCCTTTAGCTGTGCGCCTGTCAGATGCACTGGCGCATTGTCGTATTCATCATCATTAGTATGGCTATTCTCTCCGTTGGGATCCGCCATTGTAACTTGAATCTCCTACAGAAGATAACAAAATTTTATTCAGGAGATTATTATATAATTGTCTTTTATGACAATTTGTCAACCATGGTAACAGAGACCATATTTGGTTAACTTATTACTCATTAATTATTTGGATTTGAATATATCCTATTTCAGCTATATCAATAACATTGGCGGCATAAAGCCTAATTACGAGGATGTTTTATATTATTAGCCGAGATTTCAGAGAATCAAAGGCATAGAGATTTGAACCGTAGTTCTTTTATCTCTTTCTGACAGAGAGTCATAGACCACCACTGCCTTTTGTTTTTATAAGACAATTATTATGGCCCATAGGCACTACACCTCTAATGGATGTTTCAATATGGTTGGCCCGTAGGCACTACATCACTAATGGATGTTTTAATAAGATTGGCCCGTAGGCACTACATCACTAATGGATGTTTTAATATGGTTGGCCCGTAGGCACTACATCACTAATGGATGTTTTAATAAGATTGGCCCATAGGCACTACATCACTAATGGATATTTTAATAAGATTGATCACTTGCATAGGTGATTTAACTCACGATTTATAAATCATTTAGTTGGGCTTTGAAATCCTTAAAGGATTATTGTATAAGAATGACGCGCGTGATTTTAACGAATCACATCTGCCAAGGTTGTTAACATGCTTGCAGCGGTTAACAGGGAATCTGAATCTTTTAATTAAGTCCTACCATCTTGACCGGATCTTAAAAGACACCAGGCTAGGTTTCACTCGTAAGATTCTTTATCTAGGCAGATCAATTTAAAAGGAATGGTTTTGATTTATTTCATACATATTAAAACAAAACTCATAACATACATTCCATAATCTCAAATACAATTACATATTGCCCTAAACGGGTCTTTCAAATAGTACATACCTCCATAGAGGTTTAAAATAAATGACAAGTCCACGCAGGGACTAATACAAGATAGGTGTCCATGTAAGGACTAAAAGATAAGTCCACGTAGGGACTGAAATACGATAAGTGTCCACGCAGGGACTTATTTCAAAATAGAAATTACATTAGTACAACTATTAAGGGCTAGTGGTTACGTTTCTTCTTTTTGCCCTTTAGTAGGTTTGCTAAGCCTTTGAGAAATCCTCGGTGGCTCTTTTTCTCTTCTTCGAACTCTCTCTCCACTCGATCTAGTCGATGGAGTATCTCTTCTTATTCAGGAGGAGAGAAACGTGGTTGTGGCGCTTGCTGCAGAACTGGAGGTCTGGGAGGTATTGGATACCCATGAGCTGAGTAGTCCGGTGGTCCCATGTTTCCATGTGCTACGTCAGGGTAGCGTGCATTATATCTTGCCGACACCACATATGGGTCGCGTTCATAATTGTAGTTGTATTGTGCTTGTGACGGTTCGAACGGGTTGTAAGCCGTTGGACCCGTGTAAGCAGGTATGGGTTGGTCATACCCAAATGGTGGCGAATTTGGTGCAGCTGGTGCGGAGTTCGCCTCCTGTATAGGACTTGAAGGTCCTTCTTCTTGTAGTGGCGGATAATGGCTACTACTAGAGTGTCGAGGGGTGCTGAAGTGGATACCCCCTCCTCCTCGTGTGGACATACGAGCATTCGTCCTTCTACGCCTTGGCGGATCAGGTATTACTGGTTGCGCCGGTGGCGGAGGTGGTGGCGTAACTGCCTCAAAGCGTGAATCCTCAGAGGGATCCTGTGGATGTCGCGGTTGTTGTGATGTCTGTTGAGGTGGCGTGTAGTACCACTCATGTCGGTCAAACAACGCTTGGAAACTGTCTGGCCCCTGATAGGGTGTGCCATGGAAGGATGACCCATCAGAGACTTCTATCGGATGCGTGGGCGTACCACGAGCAGGTTCAGTTGGATTAGTATCTTCATCCGTATGGTCCTCGGAGAAATGATCTTGTGGCCCTAATGGAACAAAGCCTGAAGGTTCCTGTATGTAGTCAGCCGGATTAAACTGACCTATGTAGTATGGAGTAGGGTCGTCGTAATTTCGGTGCGATACCGAACGTTGTAGAGGTATGAAGGAAGGTTGTGGGTTGTTGGGATCATTCTCTGAGTTTGGCCCAAAGGAGTGCCGGTAGGATGGCGTCGAGCTGTGCGAGGTGGAATGCCTCGCTGGTTCATAAAGATCTCTTCGTCGTTGTGGTTCTTCGCTCCGTGTCATTGAAGGATGTCTTGTACCAGATGGTCCAGCTTCGTTATCGTGATGTGTCACGATATCTCCTCTGCCTCTTCTTCCCCTTCCTCTTCCTCGGAATATAACAGGTGGCATTTTCCTGCTTTATAAAACTTTAAATTCCAATAATAAAGAAAAGACAAAATTGGAATAACAATTCGAATTTGTCCTAAGTTCTTGTCTAGACTCAAGTATGTGCAATTGTGTCATTGAGATCAAACACATTAGGATAGTGTTTAATTCACTCAACGTTGGCTCTGATACCAACCTGTCACACCCCAATTTCCACGTGTTTCACCGGTGGGCCCGGTGGGGGATTACCGTGACGATGTTGGCAGCAATATAGTCAAACCACACAATTATATAAATGCACAGCGGAAGCTTAAAGATAAATATATAAACTTCAACCTCTAGTTGTAATATCAAATGTATTACAGAAGTTGAATATATCCACAGCGGATCAAAATAATAAATATTGTTCATTCAGATGCAGCATCGAGTTTGCGAGACTATGTACGATGCTTAGGACGCCTATACCAGCCCATTTCGTATAGTACCTGCACTTAATCTTTTTGGGGAAAATACGTCAGTTTACACTGGTAAATACATTCAACTGACACATTTGAAAATGTTTATTAAAATTGATTTGAATGCACAAGGCACAAACTCTTTTATAACTTGGGAAAATTATTAAAATCTTGTGAACGTTTTACATGTTCTTTTATGCGTTCAGTAGCCCGGGTCGTGCCGGGTTAAAGATTTATAGACACACCACATTGCGTAAAACCGTAGTATAAAAACCAACGGCTACGTCTTTTAATTTAATGTCGACAATATATACCGGGTGTACGCCTACACCGGGATGTCGATGGTCGTGGCCATTTCGTAAAATGATGCCAAGGATATCCGGGACAACGGTCATTAAACCCCCCAAAGGCTTTTAAGAAACAAAACTGTTTAAATGAGCCGATCATATTATTTAATTAACCACCTAAGCGATGGAAAAATATAATGCTCAATCAAGCGGTATTAACATACCGTAACCCAAGCCCATATAGGGGAAATAAGTTAAAGTATTTACCTTTGCAAGTATATTTCCTTAATTTGATTTAAATCACCGATAGCTTTTACTGGGCTCCTAATCTGGAACGAAGGTTTTAATTAACCTCTTAGAATCCTAACGGGTCCTTATATTAGCCGTAGCCTAGACCGGTTGGTTCCGATATATAGATATGGTTTAATCGCGCGAAAAGGCGAAAACCGAGAATGGAGTGTGATTCTGACCCAACAAGTTCAGAGACTTGTTTTATATGGGTTTATGGTTCACACTCTGGATTTGGGGTTCAAATAATATAATTTGACCCGTATCGGCTAATTTATGAAAACTAGTTTCATAAGCCGAACCGTGCGCGCAATAGGCGAAACGGTTAACCATGAGAGTCTTACGCTTATTTCCTAAGTCAATATGCCTTAAAGAGGTTGTGGTATCAGTAGGATACCTTCCGTGATGCCCGTAACGAGTTTAAGTTAATATTATGCCCCGTAGGGGCTTTTTGGTCATTTTAAAGACTTTTAAAGAGCTTTTCGAGTTCTACAGGAAATCTGAGTTTCCCGAACAGCTTATAAAGCTTAAAATACTTTATTTATTATTTAAATCAGTAGCAACTGGAATCGGGTCAAAAGACCTTGTAGAACTCATGTTTTGGCCGAAAAGGGCATATTCGGTATTTACCGAACCGTAGCCATAACCGCAGGTTATGAGCGAGGTAAAAATTATTAAAAATCTTTAAAATTCCCAAAATATTATTTTAATACAGTGGGTAAAAGTTTTGGTGACGAAATCTTGGTTTAGATAGGTGTTATGCTAATTGCGCCGTTAATTACTAAAGTTTACTTTAAATGCGCCATTTAGCATAACTCTCATTCTAGACCTCGGATTGACGTGAAACTTTAAGGACATGCTTATAATTTAATAAGCAAGGTTCTGGTCCGTTCACGTGTCCGAAATACTCGTTTTATTTTCAAAATGGCGTTACGGTCAACTTTTAGGCGATTAACGGAAATACGTAAAGACTCGGATAACTCATGAACCGATCACAGAGGTTTATACCACATGTAACCTGGTCCTAAGAGAGTCCTAAGGTATATCTATACCTCACTAAAACGGGTCAGAACTGAAGTCAATGCAAAAGTCAAACTTTTGCGACATTCGGCTCCGAACCGGGTCAATATAGCAAATGGTCGATTCAAACGAGCGCAAACAAGTTTATATACTTAATATCATATTTTATGAGTGTCAAAACAGGTTTCTTAGTATGTACATTACAGATTATGCATAAATCGCTAAAATAGCTTTCTGTTGACTTTTTAAGTGCGCGTTTGACTCGATATTTGACATAGTTAGAGTGGTGATCATGGGGAACCCTTTTAGAGGTTTATTACCCACATAAATACCAACTCAAACCACTTTTGATTCGTCATAAGACTGAACCATTTGCAAGTTATTGTAATGACAACCGTTAGTTACGACGGTTTGTGTTTATAAGCTATAACTATGGAAATGTAAGACCATATTGATTGTGAACGACTTTACAGAAGTTATTTCTTGCCTTATAGGAGCAGAGAAGGATGCTTGGGGGCTCCTTAGATGATCAGAGAAGTTGATTTGTTAACTTGTGTGAACTGGTTATGAGCCCAAATGTTGGCTATTTATAGTGAAATTTGGGGCTCAGGATCATTACAACTCATGCTACAACTGAGGTATGGATGATGGGCAGGTGCCCCTAAGTGATATGGGTCGGTGGGGAGTAGGGGGCGCCCCATTGCTTCATTGATATGTGGTCGTTTTCAAAAGTCCAAAAGGCAATTAGTTACAACTTCTGCATCTGGGCGTTTACGCTGCCCGCATGGGAGGTTCCATGCATTTTAATGCGGGTCGCCTAGATTTCAAATATCAGGCGCGTAAAAGGAGGGCTCGCGGCCCGCCTCAACTTAGCCTAAACATCACGCGGGTCGCGAGAGGCCTGTTTTTCAGGATTTTTAAAATCTTTTGAATGATTACGAATCCTGGTAATTAATAACGAAATCTTTCGTAATATTAACCTGCCCTTTCGGGTTTGAAGGGGTAACTTTGCGGTTGGCCCTCGGTTAATTACAACTAAGGACCTCGTGTTATTTACCCGCGTTATTAAGTCCCCGGTTAGTTTATTAATTATTCGGAAAGCTTAACTTTCATTGTTGACGCTTTTAAACCCTTCTCATACGAATTCGATTCATAACTTCTCGTTTTAAAACGGAACTTCGCGGAATTTATACTATATATTCTAGTGAGCGTATAATACTGTTACGAAGCCTTGGGAACGTTAAAGGGTCACTCAGAGGTATAATTAAACATGTTGACACAGTTAACCCCTGTAGCTCGTAATCTCTCACTTTCTTCGTGTTTCGCTTCGTACGATCTATGATCATTCGTTTGAAGGTACAAGCATTATTTAGGGTTACTATACAGTATATTTACCCTTGTTGACATTTATAACCCTCGAATTTATATACTTTCAAGGTTTGTCAAAATTAGTCCTTTATTCAATATTAATGCCACTGTAAACAAATGACACGTGTTAACACATTATTGGACGCAAAAATTCGAG